>NC_059152.1:12729691-12989691 GCF_020740605.2 Lemur catta | reverse complement strand
TAGGAGTCCAGCTTTGAACCCAAGCAGTTTGAGTTCAGAGTTCAAGAGCCCTCAGTAGTTGGGTTCATCAGACAAGCCAATAATTTAGAAAAGTAGGACTAAGTAATTTATACTGCTCAGGCCCTGGAGACCATGAAGATATAATGATTTTAAATTCAGATGTACCAAATAGCCTCAACGTGTATAAAACAAAATTTGACCAAGCTAACTACAAAAGGCTAGACAAATTCACAATTATAATGGAAATTCTTCTACATCTTTACTATTTTTTTGTTTTTCGAACATCATCAAACAAATAATAGTAAAGATGTAGAAGAACTGGCCAAAACAAGAAATAAACTTAACCTATTTAGTATGAATATATGTACACATACATAAAACAGTGTACTAAATGATAACCATATGCAGCAATATTTTTCAAAATACAGAAATTTACCATGAGTTGGATTTTTTATAGCAAGTGTCAATAAATTTTGAAGGATTGAAATCATCCAGAGAATATTCTCTGATCACAAACTAATTAAGCTAGAAATAAATAACGAGGAAGATAAATAGAAAATTACCATTAGCTTGGAAATATATAAATGTACTTCTAAAAGATCGATGAGTCAAAGAAAAAGATCACAATGTAAATATGTGAAGTGAATGGTATTACATATATTAATAAAACTTATGTACTTAAGCCAGGCGTGGAAAGAAATGATAGCTATAAATGCATATATTACAAAGAAAAAGTTGAAAATCAATAAGTTTATATCATCAGAAGTTAGAATATAAACAGTAAATTAAATCCAAGGAAATTAGAAGAAATGACATATTTAGATGAAAATAGAAATCAATAAAATAGAAATATATATATAAAATAGAGGTCACCAAAGCCAAGAGTCGGTTCTTTGAAAAGTCTACCAAAATTGAGCAAATTAAAAACAAAGGAAACATAAATAAGCAATACCAGAATTTAAAAAGGTGATACTACTATTAATCCTAAGTTATTAAAAGTAAAAAGATAATAACAGAATATTACGAACAACTTTATGCAAAATTTGAAAATTCAGAGGAAATGAACAAATTAATAGGAAAACAAAACTTACCAAAGATGAAGTAGAAAATTTTAGTGGTCCTACATCTATTAAATAAATTGATTTTTTTTTAAATGAAAAACCTTCCCCAGGAGATCTGTTTCTGTTTAGCATGTAGAAAGCCACAAGAGAATGTCATTCTTGCCATAACAATGAGCCAGATAATCTGCAAAATGATAACTTTTGAGCTCATGAAAGATCTGAGTTTTCCAGGCAAACAGGTAGAATGAATTTCAAACAGTGATGAATCCCTTTAAAGAGAAATAGTTCAAACAAACTATTGTCTTACCTTTAGCAGAATCCAAAGGTGGTCACCACAAAAGTGGGTAAGAAAAAAGCAGATAAAATTTTAACACATTCATAAAGGCCAAGTGCAGACTATCGTGACTACTCAGAACAACCTGGAGTTCCGCACACTAGGGGAAGACTGTGCTCAGGCTCTTATTCGTGGCCCCTGCTGCATACACACAATATTTGGGGCAGGGCAGAGGACTAGAGACAGCCACACTTAGCGGTGCAGGCTTGCTGGAAGTACTCAGTTGCTACTAGGAGACAGGCACAAATCCTGCCCATATCCCAGACCCTTCTCTCATAGGAAGCATAAGCCTTAAGTCACTGGAGGAGGAAACTCTCCCATCCCTGGAGAACTGGCAGATTCACTGCTTGTGAGGGAGTAGTGCCTCTGGAACAAGAGCAGAAAACCCTCACACCACTTGGTCCCAAAGACCCACCACAGATGCAAGGCACAGCTTGGTTGGCTTGGGGTGGGGAGGCTGGAATAGTAATATTGAGAAATTTCTGCTCCCAAAACCCTGCTACACGGGGTCTGCTAAAGACAGAAGCTGGATGAGAAGACCAGGAATGCCTCGTGCCTCCACCATGAGCCTTGCACCAAGGAACATACAAGGACACTCTACTGCTAGGGAAGAAGCAAGGAGACCCATGCGCTGCTTGCATGCTGGAAACACTGAAAGCTAAGAGAGAAACAGGGACATTGAGAAAAATCCACTAGCCCCACAGATTCCACAATATGAAAAAAAACAAAACAAAAACACCAGCGACCCACTGGAGGATATAGAAGTCTAGGTGCCCCAGAGATGACTATAGCAACTGAGCTAAACCACTGACTAGGTTCTCTCTCTCTCTCTCTCTCTCTCTCTCTCTCTCTCTCTCACACACACACACACACACACACATGGACTGACAGGAGAAGAGATAACCTATTTCCTGGCATAAATATTATTTATCTTGGTCTCTACTGTTTTTCTAAATAAAATATTAACCATTCAATGCAAATTTACAAAACATACAAAAACTAAGCAAAGGAAAAACAAAAAACCTCACTGTCAAGAAGATAAATCAACCAACAGAAACACTAAGAAATGACGCAGACATTGGAATTATCAGACAGGACATTATACTAGCTGTGATGGAGAAGTGAAAAGATCTACTGGGAAAGGTGGAAGACTTGCATGAACAGGTGCAGAATTTTAGCAGAGAGCTGAAAATTATTTTTTTTTTTAGTCAAATGGAAATGCTAGGAAGGAAAATAATAACCTACTATATTAAAGATGAATTCCTTTCACAGCTTTAAAAGGGAACCGGATATTGTTGAGGAAAGAATCAGTGAATTTAAAGATGAGTCCATGGAAATGATTAAAACAGGGCAAAGGGAGAAAAAAGCCCAGAGCTGTGAGACAGCACTAAATGGAATGAAAATATATCACTGGGATCCTAGAAGGAGAGGAGATGGAGAAACAGATATAAGAAATAGTTTGAAGAGATAATGACTGAGAATTTTTTTAATTAATAAAAAATGACAAAGCACAGCTACAACAAATTAAAAGAATCTCAGGTAGGATTTCACACACACACACACACACACACACAGAGTCGAGTCAAACTTCTGAAAATCAAAGATATAGGAAAAATCTGGAAGGCAGTGAAAGGAAAAAGTAATGTTAAATGCAGTGGAACAAAAATCTGAATATCAAGCAGACTTTTGTCAGAAAGCAGGCAAACCAGAAGGCAATGCAACCTCATCTTTAAGGCACTGAGAGAAAAAAGTCAACTCAGAACTCTATACCCAGTGAACACATCTCTGAAAAATGAAGGCAGAATAAATTTTTTTCAGATAACAAAAACTAAGAGAATTCATTGCCAGGAGACCTGCACAATGAAAAATATTAAAGGAAGTTCTTGAGGCAGCAGAATGATACCAGATGGAAATGAAGATCTCTGGTAATACACCAAGAAATGTAGAGCTCTAGAAATAGTGAAAATGAAGGTAAATATAAAACAGTTTTTTTACTTTGTACTGTTTTATAAGAAATATATTTTGCTATATATTTAAAATATTTTGTCTAAAGGAAAATTGCAACAATCAGTATTGGAATTTATAACATATGTAAAAGTATGACAAAAATAGCTCAAAGTATGGCAGGCAGAAAATGGAAATATAGTGTTGCCAGGTTCTTACCTTATACCTGAAATGACTTAATATTATTTGAAGTAGACTTTGATAAGTTAATGGTGTATATGGTTATCCCTAGAGTAAGAACTAAAAAAATTAGAAAATAGGTATAACTAATTGTCCAATAGTTGATATAAAGTAGAATCATATAATTTTAACACAAAATAGCAGAAAACGGAAAAAAGGAATAAAAATCAGGCTAATATCAACAAGATAGTTGACTTAAATCCACACATATCAGTAATTACATTGAATATAGGTAGACTAGATGCCTCAAATTAAAAGGCAGAGATTGTTTAATTGGATAAGGAAAAGCAAAACCCAATGACATACTGTCTATAAGAAATCAATTTAAATATAAGGAAATATGTAGGTTAAAAGCAAACAGATGAGAAAGGATATGCTATGCTAACACTAATCAAAAGAATGTGGAAGTGGCTATATTAATATTAGAAAGTTTAGATTTCAGAACAATGAATATTACTATGGATAGAAAGAGACATTACATAATAATAGAGGGGACAGTTTATAAAAAAGATATAATTCTGTATATCACATAACGATAGAGCTTCAAAATACATGAATGAAAAAGCTGATAGAAGTGAAAATCATATTTGGAGATGTTAATACTCCTCTCTATGTAATTAAAAGAATAAGTAAACATTAAGTTAATAAAAACATAGAAGAGCTGAGCACGACTATTGACCAATTTGAGCTAAGTGACATTTATAGGATGTTCTGCTTGACAATAGCAGAATACACATTCTTTTCAAGTATGCATGGAACACTCACCAAGATACATTATATTCTGTGCTGTGAAATAAATCTCATAAATTTAAAAGAATTGAAATCTAATGAATTATCTTATTTGACAACAATAGAATTAAATGAGAAATCAGCAATGAAAATATATCTGAAAAATCCCTAAACCTTTGGAAATTAAACATAAGTCAAAGGGGCACTTAAATGGGGAAATAAGAAAAGAATTGAGTTGAATGAAAATTAAGACAAAACATATCAAAACTAGGCTGGAGGCAGTGGCTCACACCTATAATCCTAATACTTTGGGAAGCTGAGACAGGAGGCTCTCTTGAGGTCAGGAGTTCAAGACCAGCCAGAGCAACATAGTGAAACCCCATCTCTACAGGAAATAGAAAAATTAGCAGGGCATGGTGGTGCATGCCTGTGGTCCCAGCTACTTGGGAGGTTGACACAGGAGGATCACTTGAGTCCAGGAGTTTGAGGCTGCAATGACCTATGACAATGCCACTGTACTCTAGCCTGGGCAACAGAATCTAAAAAAAAAAAATGCACACCCAACTGGGATATGGGAAACAGACAAAGCCACATGAAGAGGGATATCTATGGCATTAAATACTTATATTAGCACAAAGGTTTCAAACACATGATCTAACCTTGTACCTTAAGAAACTTCAAAAAGAAGAATAAATTACCCAACCAAGCAGAGAGAAGGAAGTAAGAACAGAAATAAAGGAGTTTTGAAACAGAAAAATAATAATGAAAATCAATAAAACCAAAACTCAATTAATTCATTAGTTAGAAAAATGATAATTATATTGTTAAATCTCCAGGCAGACTGATCAGAAACAAGAAAGTTATATAGAGAAAGGACACAAATCATTAATATCAGGAATGAAAGAGAGGACATCACTACAGATCCAACAGATAATAAAAGATTAATAAGAGAATATTACGCACAACCATTTGAAAATAGATTCAACAACTTAGATGAAATGAACAAATTTTTTTAAACATGCCTAATTGCCAAACTCAGTCAAGAAAAAAGTAAATAACCTGAATAGCCCAATATCTACTGAAGAACATAAACTCATATTTAAAACCTTAGCATTAGGAACGCTCCACACCCAGATTGCTTCACTGGTGAATTCTACCAGTTCTTTATTATTAATAAAGAAATAATACCAATTCTACATAAAATCCTCCTGAAATAAAAGAACAGAGAACACTTCCCAACTCATTTTATGAGGTCAGCATTACTGTGATACCAGAACTAGACAAAGACGTTATGAAAAAAAAGAAAACTGTGCACTAATATCCATGATGAAAATAAATGCAAAAATGTTTAACAAAATATCACCAAACTGAATCCTGCAATATAATGTTAAAAGACCAAGTTGAGTTTATGCTAGGAATGTTTGGTTGGCTCAATATTAAAAAATCAATCATTGCAATTCACCCTATTTAAAAAGAAAAATCTACATGAACATCTCACAGATGCAGAAAAAACACTTGACAAAATTTAGCTTCCAGGCATGATAAAAATTCTCAGAAAACTAAGAATAGAAGGGAACCTCTT
Organism: Lemur catta; assembly: GCF_020740605.2. Lineage (NCBI taxonomy): Eukaryota > Metazoa > Chordata > Mammalia > Primates > Lemuridae > Lemur > Lemur catta. Next base: position 12,983,801 of record NC_059152.1, on the reverse strand, counting down.
CAACCTGACAAAAGGCATTTATAAGAGACCTACAGCTAACCCCATGTTTAATGGTGAAAGACAAGTGCTTCACTCTGAAGACTGAACAAGAAAAGGATGTGTGCTTTCACCAATTCTGCACAGCATTGTGCCGAAGGCCTTTGCCAGTGCAGAGAGCCAAGATGAGAAACAAAAGGCCATGCAAATTGGAAAGGAAGAAACAAACCTGTCTTTAACCACAGATGGCATTCTCTTCTATGCAGAGAATCTGAGAGAATCTATAAAAAAGCTAGAATTAACGAGTTGATTTAGCAAGGTCATAAGATAAGAGGCCGATACTAAAATCAATTTTATTTCTGTATACTAGCAAAAAACAATTGGAAATTAAAATTTTAAAATACCACTTATAGTAGCGTAAAAACATGCACTATTTAGAGATAAATCTAACAAGATGTACAAAATGTGGATGCTGAAAATTGTAAAACATTGCTGATTGAAATGAAAGAAGATCTAAACAAATCTAGAGATATATCATGTTTATGGATAGGAAAACTCAATATCAAAATGTCAGTTCTAAATTGAGTTATAGATTCAAAGCAAACTCAATCAAAATCCTAGCAGGATTTTTTTTTTGGTAGAAATTAACAAGCTGATTATAAAATATATTTGAAAAGAATAAAGTTAGAAGACCAGAACATCTGACTTCAAGTTTTACTATGAAGCTATAATAATCATGAGACTGTGGTTTTGGAATAAGGATAGATATGTGGGTCAATATAAATGAACAGTAACTAGAAATAGATCCATACATATATATAATCCATTGACTTTTAACAAAGGTGCTAAAGCAATTCAATGGAGAAATGAGTCTTTTTGACACACTTAAAAAAAAACCCTGAACACTTTCTTCACCACATATAAAAAAATTAACTCAAAATCATAGGCCTACATAGGAGCCAAAACTATAAATTTTCTAGAAGAAAATATAGGAAAAACATTATGACCTTGAGTTAGGCAACATATTTTTAGATAAAACAGTAAAAGCATGAACCATAAAAGAAAAAAATCGGTAAATTAGACTTCATCAAAATTTAAAATTTCTGCTTTTTATGGTTAAGAGAATGAAAAGATGAGCGATATACCGGGAGACAATATTTGCATAACACATATCTAATAAGGACTGGAGTTCAAAATATATAAATGACTCATTCAATTCAATTATAAGAAAGCAATACTATAAAAATGAGCAAAAGATATGAAAAGATACTTCACTAAAGAAGATAAATGTGTTGCCAGTAAGCACATGGAAAAATGCTTACTATTACTTTTCATTAGAAAAATGCATAATAATCCTCCCAAAACCAAAATGGCTATTTTTTAAAAACTTAACAGTACCAAGCATTGGTGAGGATGCAGAACACCAGGAACTTTCATACATTGCGGTGAGAATGCAAAATAGCACAGCCACTTTGGAAAACAGTTTGATCATTTCTTATTGAATTAACCATACGCTGCCCAAATGATCCAGCAACCCCATTCCTAAGTATCTGCCGCACATAGCTGTTTATTCCTGTCTATGGCCACATACAGACCTATATGTGAATGTTTTCAGTCACCTTTTCAGAACAGCCCAAGCTTGCAGCAACCCAGATGTGCACATACCGCTGAATGGATGAGCAAACTGTGCACGTTCATTCACTCGACTGTTCCTCAGCGATAGGAGCAAACTGCTGACACACAGCCACTACGTGTGTCCCCTAAGTATTATGCTGAGTGGAAGAAGCCAGACTCACAAGGCCACCCGCTGCTGGATTCCATGGATGCTGCATTCCAGAAAAGGCAAAATGACGAGGCAGAAAGATGTGCAGTGCTTGCCAGAGACTGCAACTGAAGGGAGGGAATTGACTACAAAAGGGCACGGGGCACTTTCTGGGGCAACAGAAATGTTCTAGATGCTGATTCACAACTGCATACATTTATTAAAACTCATTTACTACACTGCTGGTGGGACTGCAAATTAATACAACCTCTGTGGAAAATAATCTGGAGATACCTCAAAGAGCTCAAAATGGAAATACCATTTGATCCGGCAATAGCACCATTAGGCATCTACCCAAAGGAAAAAAAGACATTCTATAATAAAGACATCTGCACTTCAATGTTTATAGCAGCACAGTTCACTATTGCAAGGATGTGGAAACAATCCAAGTGCCCGTCAATCCATGAGTGGATTAATAAAATATGGTATATATATATATATATACCACGGAATACTACTCAATTACAAAAAACAATGGTGATCTAGCACCTCTTATATTATCCTGGATAGAGCTTGAGCCCATCCTCTGAAGTGAGGTATCATAAGAACGGAAGAACAGGCTCCACATGTACTCGCCATCAACTTGGCACTAACTGGTCAACACTATGGTGCTCACACGGTAGTAATATTCTCCAGAGATTAGGGGGTTGCAAGTGGGTAAACTCACAACTGATGGACGCAGTGAGTGTTGTAGGGGGGAAGGGCATGCCTCTCATCCCCGCTTGGGTGAGACAAAGTCATAACTTTTAACCAAAATGTTTTTACCCCCATAATATCCTGAAATTTAAAAAAAAACCTCATTTACTTGTACACTTAAAAAGAGTGAATTTTATTCTTTGTAAATTATACCTCAAAAATTGTTATTTGAAAAAACACTTTAAAAATCCTTTCCACAAAGAAAACCACCAGCCCTAGATGACTTACTTCACTGCCAAACTGTACCACATATTTAAGAAAAAAGTAATGCCACCTACAGAGCATAAAATCCTTCCAAAGAGTAGAAAAAGGGTGAACTTCTCTTATTTTTTCAGACCAATGTAACCTTGATTCCAAAACCCACAAAAACAATATTAAAAAAGCATATTTATAGACTAATCTCACTTATAAATTGTGCAACAATCTCAAATAAAATATTAGCAAACAAAAATGAGTGATACAGAAAAAAAAATATATCATGATGCAGTTGGGTTTATTCCAAGAATGGAAGATTAGCCTGACATTTGAAAATCAATCAATGCAATTCACACGTTAACAGAATAAAGAAGCAAAATTATACAATTATCTCAATAGATGTAGAAAAAGCACTGGATAAAATTCTATATCCACTGCTAATTTTTTTTTTTTTTTTTTGAGACAGCGTCTCACTTTGTTGCCCAGGCTAGAGTGAGTGCCGTGGCGTCAGCCTAGCTCACAGCAACCTCAAACTCCTGGGCTAGAGCGATCCTCCTGCCTCAGCCTCCCGAGTAGCTGGGACTACAGGCATGCACCACCATGCCCGGCTAATTTTTTTTCTATATATATTTTTAGTTGTCCAGATAATTTTTTTTTTATTTCTATTTTTAGTAGAGACGAGGTCTCGCTCAGGCTGGTCTCGAACTCCTGACCTCAAGTGACCTGCCCGCCTCAGCGTCCCAGAGTGCTAGGATTATAGGCGTGAGCCACCACGCCCGGCCTCCACTGCTAATTTTTAAAAACTCTTAGCAAACCCAGCAAGTGAAGGCAAATTTCTTAATCTGATATGGTTATCTTTTAAAAAACTTACAGCAAATATTATCCTTAATGGTGAAATATTAAAAACTTTCTCTCTGAGATCAGGATAAGGATGTCTGTTATCACCACATATTTAAAACTTTATGGTGGTTCAAACTAATACAATAAAACAATGAAAATAAATATAAAGTATAGGATTGGAAGGCAAAATTACAACTATCTTTTTTATCTTTTTGCAAATAATATGATTGTATCTGTAGACAAATTATTTAAACCTACAGATTATTGCAACAAATTGCCACATACAAGATCAACATAGAAAATAAAAAAAATAATTATATTCCTGTAGCAGCAACAAACATAAAATAAACTTTAAAAAATAGATACTGTATACAATAGCATCTAAAATCAAATAGGACTAACTCTGATGACAGATGTTCAAGGCAAGGAAATAATATTGAGAGAAACTAAAGAAGACCTAAGTAAATGGAAGAACGTACAATGATCATGGACTAAAATATATCAAGAATTAGAACGAGACAAAAGGTATGGAGAAAACTTGGTACATACATTATCCTCAAATTGATTGATAGAGTCAGTAAAATCCCAATCAAAATTCCCTCAGATTTCTGTGGGTGTGTGTTTGTATGGAAATTGACAAGCTGATTCTAAAATTCATAAGGAAATGCAATGACCAAGACATCTAAAGAAATACAACGTGGAGAACTTCCTGTGTAAGATATCAAGACTTATCATAAAGCTAGAATGCGTGGTATTGCTGCCAGGTTAGACAAACCAATGGAACGGAATACAGTATTGATCCTTGAATGTATTTAGGAGTAGCACTGCAGACCTGTGCGGGAATGACAGTCTTCAGTTAATGGTGCTACATCAGCTAGATATTTGGGTGAGGGAAAAATGAAACTTGATCCTCCCTGCTCCCTTATACCATATACAAAAATAAATTCCAAATGGATTATAGATTTAAGTGTGAAAAAGCCTCATGAACACACACAAGAGAATTTCTTTGTGACCTTGAAGCAAGTAACGATTTTTTAAAAACAGGACACAGAAACCAAACCATAAAGGAAAAGGTTGATAAATGATACTACGTTAAAATTAAGTGAGTGTTGGTCACCCCCTGAAGGGTGACACAGTGTGAGGAACCATCAATACAATCTGCACACCCTGATCCAAGCACTGTCGTCGGGCTGAAGAGTGGGAGTGTTGCCTCTGTTTGCAGTGTCTGTAATGCAGAGACCACAGGAAACATAAAGCAAGAAAAATTTCCCAGACCTCAAGGACAAACAAAGGAATGACAGGAGGTAGAGGTTTTAAGACATTTATGTCACGTGCATAATGCTACTGTCTATGGTCTTCTTTCTGGAAGACCTGCCTTTCGTAGACCCCTCCTCGTCAACTTGCTCGAGCTCTTCTGCCCTGTCGTAGCAGACCACGTGTCTCCTGGGATGGCAACGTTTTATAGCTGCCTGAGAAAGTCTGATACGCAGAGGGGGAAAGTCATTTACAACTGAAGAAACCATGACAAGTGCTCAGTGTCACACTTCGGTAACACTCCACAAAGCGTAAGTGCTCAGCCATTGAAGTTGTGTGGTACAAAATGGCATGTCAAGTGGAGCTAGGGTTTAGATCAATGAAGTCATTACCTAAGCAACATTTCAAACATAAGAGGATGTACGGACTGCAGCGGTAAAGTCCTGGAATGTTCTCTAGGCGCTAACTTCACAGAGAGCAAATGAATATTGATGCCACCTTGCCAAATGCAATTTCCAAGTAATGTTTTTCTCCCCTCAACCCTTTTTCCTCTTTCTCTCCCCCCACTAACTTCCTTTGTTCTCTCTTTTACATTAGAGCTCTAATTTTCTCCCAACTTTATCTCTTTCTATCTCTTGATTCTTAATTCTATCTCTGTATTTCTGGCTCTTTCTCTTTACAGTACTCAACTTCTCATTTTCTATCCCTTTTTACGGTCTCTCTCTGTCTTTCACTTTGTCTTGGTATCTTTCTCCTTTTGCCTTGTATTCGTTTCTTCTCTCTTACCTGCGCGGTGTCCGTGGCTCTCCCTCCTCCCCTCCCTCACCCCCTCTCTCCCACCTGCTGTTTTATTAGATTCCAGGGTGAAGGTGCAGTCACGTCACAGCCGCCGACTACCTTGTTCTCATTTTTCTCACCTCTGCAGACACATTAGTGCATAAAACTTCCCCCGATTCCCCCTGGACCCTTCCTGGCAGACATATGGCAGCCTGCATAAAAGAGGGGCTAGGGGATGGGTGGGTGGGAGGACATCTTATCAACACCCAGGGGAACTAGCCTTGAGCAACAAGAGAGATGTTATTGGCAGGCTGTAAACCACCCCATGATATTTTGTGGCTGTTAGATTTTGTCCGCAGTAAGAGCTATGAGCTCACTCAGGTTTATTGACTTCAGAACTGCTGCAGCCCCAAGCCACCTGTTCCCAGCAGAATGCGTGAGATGAGGCAGGAGGGAAGAAATAGGAAGAAGATGAAACCAAACTTCTGACATGGCCTTAAAACCCAGTCCAGGGCAAGTTTTCTGCCCTATGCATCCGTTTCCATCCCACAAGGTCCAGATCATAACCTAAGTTATTTTTTTCACACACATCATGAACCTTTCTCTTATTGATAGAAAAAAAAAATAGCACAGAATCCAACTGCAGTGTGGTTCATTAAAACAATTTTAAAAATCACTTAAGCAATTAGCCAACAAGAGATCTTTTGAGTGAACAGCTTGCCTGAACAATTTATGAGTTGGCAAAGCCTTGATTGAATTAATTAATCAGGAGTTAACGTTTTAGCTGTCAGCCCCAGCTCAGATGATTGCTGCTGTCGCGTGAAATCGCCGACGGTTTGCTCTGATAGTCAGACGTGATGTATGGCCTTGGTCGGAGACCCACCCTGCCCATTAGAACGCGCTGCTCCTGGAAATGGGCTCGGAATTCCATTTGTGTGAGAGCAGAGTCATCTATGAGGACAGCAAGATAATTCCCGGGACAGCACAGGGCTTAGGGCAGACCAGCAGGGCCCACGGAGCAGCAATGGGGTGGAGAAGAAGCAGAGTGAGGCAGGGAAGAAGGCAAGACTAACAGCAGCGAGGGCTGCCATCCCGATGGACACTGGCTCCGAGGTGCTTTCCACGTGCTGCCTCGACCACAGACCTCAGAGCTCCTAACAGTAACTATGGATATTCCCAGTCAACAGACAGGGATGTATTGTGCCAGCAGCCAAAGGAGGATGAACCTCATGCCAGGTGCTTTATGTGTCTTATCTCTGGTAATTATCACCCTCCTCCCACGCCCCTGAAGAGTTTCACACGTGGGAAAACGGAATAACTTGGGAGCTGTTGACGAACTTGCACAGGGTCCAAGAACTGGGCAGTGGCAGAACCTGAGTACACACACCTGTGCTCCTCCACCACGCAGTCCCTGCAGCCCGGGAGGGCAGAGCAGAGGCCGGCGGAGGGAGGATCCCACCCCCGTCACGGTCCTCCGAGGACCAGCCCTAATTTATCACCACAAATGATCACTCAAAACTAGGCTTCTCCCATTGGCTTCCCTGAGGTTTAGCTGCAGGGAGAAATTTTGATGCAGATAGAGTTAAGCTTGAGTTCTGCTTCTAGAATTTTCTGTCCCTCAGGCTTTGGGCATGTCACTTAACCCCCTTGAGTGTTAGCCTTCTCGAAAGAGTAGCTTGCAGACTGGTGGGAATTAAGGGGTGGGAAAGGGAACCTGCAGACTTGGGGCCACACGTGGCCTTCTGGATCCTTGAGTGCGGCCTTTTGACTGACTCCAAATTTTACAGAACAAACCCTTTTAATAAAGGGACTCATTCTGTGAAGTTTGGATTCAGTTGAGGGGCTGTGCTTGGAGATCTGGAGGGCCACGTGTGACCACGAGGCTGCACATTCCCTACTCCTGCAAGGGTTCATTTTATAACTAGTGTCGTGGGCTGAATTTTGTTCCCCCAAAATTCACATGCTGCAGGGTCTTTAAAGAGGTAATTAGGTTAAAATGAGGTTACTAGGGTGGGCCTATGATGGTCTGAATGTTTCTTTCCCCGCCCCCCCAAATTCACAGCTGAAACCTAATCCCTGATGTGGACAGTATTAGAAGGTGGGGCCTTTGGGAAGTGACTATGCCATGAGGGCCCCACCCCATGGATGGGATTAGAGCACTTATTAAAGAGGCCCAAGGGAGCCCGTCTGCCCGTTCCACCATGTGAGGACACGGTAAGAGAGTGCCATCTTTAAAGCAGAGAAGGAGTCCTCACCAGACACCAAATCTGCTGGCATCTTAATCTTGGACTTCCCAGCCTCTGGAACTGTAAGAAATAGTTTCTGTCGTTTACATGCCATCCAGTTTATGGTATTTTTGTTGTAGCAGCCCTACCAGGGCCCTAATCCAGTAAGACCGGTGTCTTTATAATAAGAAGAGATCGGGACACAGACATACACAGAGGGAAGACTGTGAGGACACAGGGAGAGGACGGCCATCCGCAAGCAGAGGAGAGAGGTCTCAGAAGAAACCCACCCTGCTGACACCTTGATCTCAGAATTCTAGCTTCCAGAATCGTGAGAAAATAAATTTCTTTTTTAAAGCACTCAGTCAGTAATACTTTGTCATGGCAATGTGATCCAATTAATACAACTAGCAAAACAGAACTAGAGAAATCTCCCAGTTTCCCCAGTATCTTTTTAGTTTTCACCGCTGTAGGTAGATGCCTCCAGAGAGGCTATGTCTCACGGTCATGTATAAAGCAGCTCCCCTATGCCCCCGTTACTAACATGACCTCTTTGTTGATCGACTATCTTTTCCACTAGAACACAGCATTCATGAGGGAGGACTTTGTTAGTATCTCTATAGCTACTCTAGTGCCCAGAGCATGGCAAACATTTACCAAATGAATGGACAAATTAAGTAATTAACCTCTTCCCAGTATTCACAGAAATGAATGTGGACTATGGTCCCACCTCTCAGAGATAGTTTTGAGGATATGGCTCATACTAGTAGACACTTTTTTGTTCCTAGAAGTAGAATACCCAACTCCTCATATTTTATGGAAAGTCCTTGAATATAAGTGCTGTCATCTCTGCAAAACATGTCACCAGTGTGCTCTGGATTTTTTGTTTCAATTTGTCTCCCACAAGTGACCCATGTGAGTCCAGAGTATTTCTGTGAATGTCATTTTCACACCATCCTTCCCACGTGAGACTCCGAAGGCTGCCTGAGTGGGCTCTCGAAGACTGATCAACATCTGTGCAGAATGCGGGCGGAGGCGGGATAATGCTCATGCAGTCCTTTACTAGTGGATTTCTCCCCCTTTGAAAAAATGCAAGAGGTTGTCCATAGAAATATGAGAAATAATATTTCAAAATAGATTATAAGTTCATGTAAGTAGTAATTTCTCCTTCTTTTAAGAAAAATATAGAAAATCATATCCATAAGGATACAAGAAATATTTGTAAATATATTATGAGATCATATAAACAGTGGCAGAGAGATTGGTCCTCTTTACTCAATACTAGGGTGATACGTATTTCTTTCTCAGCTCTGGCGGGGTCTCAATTTTAGGGTTGTTACCAGGGATACATGATTAACTAGAGAAAAAATGACAGGACAGGTGAAGCTGAAGCTCTTGCCCTGACTTGGTGCCAAGGAGTTTGTTTGGCGCAATCCTTCGCCGCTGATTGTGGTCACTGTGCTCTGCCTGTCTCTCCCCTAGACTCTGAGATGCTTCATGGGAAGATCCAGGATCATGTACCCTGAGCTACTTGGCACCTGCTCCAGCACTTGGCACCCTGGAGGGTTCGTACATCTATCGCTAACTTGAAATGAGGCAAAGGGGAAAGTTGCACAGAGAGGAGAATGTTCCAGAACCCTTCCATAGCAAGGAAGTAAAGAGGGGACTTAAAGGCAACATACTGGCAAACAGGAAGTGGACAAACAGGGACAGCTCCCGGGCTCCAGTCAGTGGTTAATGATTACATTGGCTTGTGTGGTGTAATCTGGGGTGTTAGGACTCCTTTATCTCATACTTTCTTTTGCATTAGTGGAATTTGACAGCTCATACTCTAAGGTGTGGGTATGGAGAGTTTCACAGATGTAGGCCACGTGCTTCGGCTCTCTGATAAAAAGAAAAGTATGATTAGCTGGGCATGATGGTGAGCACCTGGAGTCCCAGCTACTCGGGAGGCTGAGGCAGGAGGATCGCTTGAGCCCGGGAGTTTTAGGTTGCTGTGAGCTAGGCTGATGCCAGGGCACTCTAGCCAGGGTGACAGAGTGAGACCCTGTCTCAAAAAAAAAAAAAAAGAAAGAAAAAGAAAAAGAAAAATATGCAGAGAAATAAAAGAACAAGAACCTTATTAGCCACAATGATAAACGAATGTTTTATTCGTAGGGCCGTGTCTCCCACCCCCAAGCTGCTATGGATATAGTCCAGTAAAAATACATGATGTGAATATCAAAACAGTGATTTAATGAGGCCACACTGGTAAAGTAGCAAAGACATATGCAGCGCTGCAGGAGTGGACACGGTCATTTATAAATGTGGGTAAAAATGGTAGTAGCGAGTAGCTTTTTCCATGTGTGTGTGTGTGTGTGTGTGTGTGTGTGTGTGTATACATGCGTGAACATGCATGAATGTGAATGTGTGTTTGATGGGAGAGACTGGGTGGGAGGCTCTTGGGTGTGCTCAGGCTTTCAGGTCTTTCAAACATGGTGACTGAGGAGCTGTGGGAGCCACCAACAGGTCACAGAGATAAGACGCCTCACCCCTGACGGAGGCTAAGCTGTGGCCACCTGAATCTGGTCACACTTGGTGACACATAATCCACGAAAGGCTCTTACTTTCTTTTCCTGAGAAGAGTCACTTCTGGCCTCTCTTCCATTAAAATCTCTCATCTGTTCCACACTGAGGTTCCATGTGGAAGAGGGTAGAAATGGTGGTGGGTGACAATGGGAGTAGAAATTGTTGTCACAACCTTTCAGAAAAGCAATGTGAAAATATTTATTAAGAGTCTCAGGCCGGGCGCTGTGGCTCACGCCTGTAATCCTAGCACTCTGGGAGGCTGAGGCAGGTGGATCGCTCGAGGTCAGGAGTTCGAAACCAACCTGAGCAAGACCGAGACCCTGTCTCTACTAAAAATAGAAAGAAATTATATGGACAGCTAAGAATAATATATATAGAAAAAATTAGCTGGGCATGGTGGTGCATGCCTGTAGTCCCAGCTACTCGGGGGGCTGAGGCAGTAGGATCGCTTAAGCCCAGGAGTTGGAGGTTGCTGTGAGCTAGGCTGACGCCACGGCACTCACTCTAGCCCGGGCAACAAAGTGAGACTCTGTCTCAAAAAAAAAAAAAAAAAAAAGAGTCTCAAAAATGTTTATACTGTTTATTTCAGTCATTTCCCTCCTAACCTAGGAAAACAATCCAACATATAAACCAATACTTTGTACAAGATTTTCACCCCCCAAAATCACCTACTGAATAGAAAAATTATCAGCAACCAAAATTTCCAATAATTATAGTCAACCACTGTATGAAATATTGTGGGTCCTCAAAAAGGATTCTTACAAAGACCTTTTTAAAAATGTGAAATTCTTAAGACATAGTTTGATTTAAAAAGGATGATTTTTAAAACTCTTTACTATAGGATGACGAGTATAGGAAAATGCAAAGAAAAAAAGCTAAAGGGACATAACCAAAATGTGAGCGGTACTAGCCTCTGGTTGATGAGATACTAGGATTTCTTTCCTGCTTTTTCAAATTTTACTAGACGTTTCTAATTTTCTACAATGGGCTTGTGTTATTTTGTAATCTGACAAAATAAGGACAAAATGTGTAGGTACTTGTGGGCAGCTTGTTCTCAGAGGAGCCCTTGTTAGCCTTCGCTCCGGCGCCAGAGCTGCAGTGTCGGGGTGGGAATCCTGGCCATGACGGGGGTACACAGGCCACGCTGGACTTTCTGTTTCTGCCCTTGTCCCCAGTGCCTTAAAAAAACATCCTAGGCCGAGCGCAGTGGCTCACACCTGTAATCCCAGCACTCTGGGAGGCCGAGGCGGGAGGATCGCTGGAAGTCAGGAGTTCAGAGACCAGCCTGAGCAAGAGCAAGACCCCGTCTCTACTAAAAAAATAGAAAGAAATTATATAGACAAGTAAAAATATATATAGAAAAAAATTAGTCAGGTATGGTGGCGCATGCCTGTAGTCCCAGCTACTCGGGAGGCTGAGGCAGGAGGATCGCTTGAGCCCAGGAGTTGGAGGTTGCTGAGAGCTAGGCTGACACCATGGCACTCACTCTAGCCCAGGCAACAGAGCGAGACACTGTCTCAAAAAAAAAAAAAAAAAAAAAAAAACCACATCCTAGAAGGTACACACAGCGGAGATTGTACAGCTCAGTAATTATCACAAAGCAAGCATCAGTGTAACCTGATCCAGGTTGAGAAAAAGAATGTTCTAGCAGCCTCTTTGTGCCCTTCCCTAATCAATGTATTCCCCCTCTGAAGCTAACCACTCTCCTGACTTCTAACACTATTTTTCTATTTTCTGTTTATTAAACCATGTAAATAGAATCATCCATTTTTACTCTTCGGAGTCTGACTTCTTTTCTCACATCGTGCTTGTGTGCTTTCTCCGTGTCGTTGCTGGTGGCTGCAGCCCACTCCGTCGCGCTGCCGTGGTGTGGACGCAGACTGTGGCACGAACACTCACCCAGTCTGCTGTCTATTGGTCTAGCCTGCCATTGGCCATTTTGTTTATTTCCAGTCTGGGGCTAAGACAAATAAAATGCTGCTCTGGATATTCTTGTGCAGTGCCTTGCTACACCTATACATGCATTCCTGCTGGGTCGAAGGCTGTGCCACTAATCAGCTTTTATAGATAAGCACAATTCGTTTTCCAAAGCTGCACCAATTTACACTCCCACTAGCAGTAGACGGGGCACCTAATGCTGCACATCCTCAGGTACTTTTAGTTTTATCTATTTTTAATTTTGAGAGTGATTAGTAGTGTGTTGTCATGTATTTCAGTTGCATTTCCATGATTACCAGTGAGTTTAAGGTATTTCACTGGCCATTCAGATATCCTTTTTTGGTGACTTGCCTATTCAATTACTTGCCCATTTTTTCTGTCTGTTGTATGCCCTTTTCTTATTGATATATAGAAATCTTTCATGTCTTCTAGATCTGAGTCCTTTATTGGTTATATGAATGTGGAAATATCTTTTCCCATTCTGTGGCCTGCATTTTCAGTCTTGTTATGGTATCTTTTTTTTGTTTGTTTGTTTGAGACAGAGTCTCGCTCTTTTGCCCGGGCTAGAGTGCCATGGCGTCAGCCTAGCTCACAGCAACCTCAAACTCCTGGGCTCAGGAGATCCTTCTGCCTCAGCCTCCCGAGTAGCTGGGACTATAGACATGTGCCACCATGCCTGGCTAATTTTTTCTATATAGTTTTAATTGTCCAGATAATTTCTTTCTATGATTTTAGTAGAGACAGGGTCTCGCTCTTGCTCAGGCTGGTCTCGAACTCCTGACCTCCAGTGATCCTCCCACCTCGGCCTCCCAGAATGCTAGGATTATAGGCGTGAGCCACCGCTCCCAGCCTTGTTATGGTATCTTTTAATGAATAGAAGTTTTGAAATGTAATGGAATCCGCATTATCTGTCTTTTCCATTAAGGCTAGTGCTTTAGTGTTTTCTATAAGTAAGCTTTCCTTGTGATAAACTCACGCAGATATTTTCATATAGTATTTTCTAAAAGCTTTATTTTTTTTGTCTTTCAAATTTAGAGGCACTATCAAACTGGATTTATTTTTTATTTATGTCTTATAGAAGGAGTCATTTTCCCAAATGGGAATTCCATTGTTCCAACCCCATTTATAAAAAGACACTCTCCTTTTCTATTCCTCTGCAGTGTCAAAATTGTCATAAATCATGTGTCCCTACATAAGCTGGCCAGTTTCTCGATTCTCTTTTCCAATTCACTGGGCTACTTGTCTCCTTGAACCAATATCACATTTTCTTAACTGGTATAGCTTTAAAAATAACTCTTGTCATATGACAGAGTAAGTCCTTCTACCTTATTCTTAGTCCTTTGATTTTTCATGTACATTTCATATTAATCATGACAAGTTCTAGGGGGAATAAAACCATTGATACTTTGATTGGCATCACATTAAATCTACTTATCTATTTAGGGAAGATTTCTATCTTTACAGCATTGAATCTTCTAATTCACAAATTTTGGGATCTATTTATGCCTTCTTTAATTTCTCTTAATAATGTTTTATAGTTTTCTGCAGAGAAAAGTTACACAAGTTTTCTTAAATCTATTCGTAGGTGTTTTATACCTTTGGTGCTATTGTGAATGGTTTCCTTTCATAAATTTCACTTTCTTTTTGTTCCTGATATATTTGAATGCAATTGATTTTTATTTATTGACCTTTTAACTATGAACCTTATTAAACTCACTTATAAGTTCTAATTATTTATATATAATTTAAAATTTTTAAATATGCATAATCATGTCGTGAGTTATTTTGTATTCTCATATTATTACATTTATTTGGGGATTTTTTTTTCTTTACCCCACTTGTTAGGAATTCCAGTACAATGTTGACCAGAAGAGGTGATAGCAGGCAACATTGTCTGTTTCTGATCTCAAAGGGAAAGTTTTCCATGTTGCAACATCAAGTGTGATTTTTCGATATGTGTTATTTCTATCCTTTATCTGATTAAGAAAGTTTTTTTCTGACACTAGTTAGCTAAGAGTTTTTGTCATAAACAAATATTGAATTTTATCAGAGATTTTTCTGCATTTACTGATAAATTATCCCTTTTGTTGTTTTCTTTTGCATTTACTGTAAATTATTCCTTTTGTTGTTTTCTTTTGCAAATTAGATTGATGAATTTTCAAAGGTTAAACTGATCACACATTCTTGGAATAAACCCAGTTGGTCATAATGTGTTATACTTTTCCTGTGTGTGGATTGTTTGCTATTATTTTTCTTAAGGTTTTCACATCAAGATGCATGACTCCTAAAATGTGTTGGGAAGTAATTCTTTATTTTGCATTAACTGGAGAGTTTATATAAAATTAGAATGACCTCTTCTTTAAAAGTTGGGTAAAGTTTACTAATTCAGATATCTGGGCTTGAAACTTTCTTTGAGGGACAATTTTAAATTAGAGATTTATTTTATAGTTATAAGACTAGATTTTTTTCTATTTTTTCTACTTTTTGGAAATGTGCTTATATCTAGGAATTTTTTTTGTTAAGAGAAGGTGCCTTGCTATGTTGCCCAGGCTGGACTTGAATTCCCAGGCTTCAGAGATCCTCCTGCCTTAGCCTCCTGAGTAGCTGGGACTACAGGTACATGCCACCATGGTCACCACTAGGAATTTTTATTTCAATTAAATTTTAAAATTTACCATCATAAAATTGTTCTCTAACAATCTGTATAATTGCTTAGATACCTTGTGCTTTCTCTCTTTTTTTGCCTTCATCAGTTGTCCAGGAGTTTATCTATTTGTGTTTTTCTGAGTCTGCACTTGTCTCTGTCGGTCCTCTCTGTTGTGTGTTTCATTTTTCTGTTTCATTAGTTTCTGCCACTATTATTTCTGCTACATTTTTGATGTTTAAAGTTCTTTTTCTAAATTATTGATATGGATATATTTTTGAACTTCAGCCTTTCTTCTTTCTCCTGTATATATTTTAGGATAAAAATCTCCCTATACGCATGTCTTTAGTTGCATCCCACAAGTTCTGAAATGTGATTTGTACAATTATTCAATTAAAAATTTCTTAATTAATACAATATATTTGAAAATATACTTCTATTTAGTCCATTATTTAAAAAGTATTTAGAATGTATTAATTAAGAAAATGCATATATTAAAAAGAAGAAAGACTGAAACATAATAATTTAAGTAGCCACATCAAGAACTTAGAAGAATGCCTTACCAGCATGAGAGAAATTTTTTGCAGTGTTCTATGCATGTCAATTAGGTTAAATTAGGTTCATTGTGTTTTTCAAACTTTCTATATCTTTACTGATTTTTGGTGTGCTTGTCCCATCAGTTGGTTAGAGAAGTGTGTTATAATCTCCTCTTATGTCTGGATTTATCTATTTCTTCTTGAGGTCCTTTCCATTTTTGCTTCATAAATTCTGGACCCACATTATTAGCCGCATAAATATTTAGAATTTTTATATCTCCCTAAGGCATTAAACCCTTTATCATTACGAAGTGTGCATCTCTATGAATGCACTTCGCCTGTGTTGGATAATAATACAGCTACTCGAGCTTTCTTCTGGCTACTGTTACAGTGATCTTCTTTTGCCATTCTATTGTTTTCAATTCTTCTATAGCTTCATGTTTTAGATACCTCTGTTTTAAGTGGCATATTGTTCGGTTCTATTTTTTTGTATACAGTGTGACTATTTAGTGCATTTACATTTAACACAATTTCTGATATATTTGTGTCCAAATCTGCTGTCTTAACCTTTGCTTTTTATTTCTTCCTACTTGTCTATGTTCTCTCTCCACTCCTTTCTGTCTTTATTTGGGATTTTTAAAAAAAACTTTTAGTGAAGTATAACACATGTATGGGGAAAGTGCACAAATATGTCTCAATGAATGTTTACAAACTGAGCACGTAAAACTCCACATCAAGAAACGTGACATTGCCCACGTCCCCAGAAGCCCTCATACGGACCCTTTCATGCACTAGCTTCTCCCTAAAGGCAACCACCGTCCCAGCTTCTAGCACCATCCTTGACTTTGGGCCCTTTTGGATCTTTACATAAATGAAATGCAGTGCGTAGCCTTCTGTGTCTGTCTACTTTTGCTCAATATTTTGTTTGTGAAATTTATTCACATGATTGTGTGTGGCTGTAGTTTGTGTATTGTCATTGCTGTTTAGGATTCCACTGGGTGACTGTATCATGATTTCCTTATTCATTCTGCTGCTGGGGAGCGTTTCAGCAGCTTCTAGTCTGGGGCTATTACAAACAGTGCTACTGTGCACCTCTCCGTGTATGTTCTCAACCAATCAGGCACTGGGCTGGGTCACAAGCTGCAGTTTGGGGAAGGTTTCATCTCCCTGTTTCCCCTTTATTTTCAGGGCATGTGCCTTTTAGTCTTTTAAGTGAGAGTCTGATAGGCCTTGTCTGCTCAACACCAAGAGACTTACGGGAACTTTCTCTCTGCTTCTCAAAGTATTTGGTTTAGCTCTTTTAGCCTCTTGCCTGGGGATAGACTCACAATTTGGAAAATTTCTGGGCTGGAAGACTAGGTATGTCTAATGTTTGCCTCCAACCCCACAGGGTTTCCAAAAGCTCTTCTAGTTCCCACCCGCCACGCGCCTCCATCCTGCTCACCTGCAGCGGCTCTGCCAACGACAAGCGTGGATTCTCAGCCTCTAGCTTGGGCCCAGAATCAACCAGCGCCGCCAGAGAAAAGACAGCAGCTTATCTCTAGCTCACTTCTGAAAGTTTCTCCCCTTTCTGGAATTCCAGTTCCTCTGGACTTCCCTGCTTCCAGGGCTCTCTTAAAAGATGTGATTGGTTCTCAGCAAGAGCTTCGGCCTACCACTAATTGCTCTGCCTACCTAGATGTGGCCTGATTGGGTACTTTTCTTTTTGGTTATTTCAATATTCCCCTTCATTAGCATTTTTATGGTTATGCTACAGATTATAACAGGTGTCCTTGACTTACAAAAATCTAAAGTGGCACTTATGTCCTATTTATGGCCATTGCAAAAATGCCCATAAGCATTTAATGTCATTGAAACAATTAATTTCAATTTAAAACAACTTAATCTCATTTCTCCTTTAGTGGCTTAGATGCTGTTCTTTCCATGTATTTTATTTTCCTATATATTTGAAAACCCATACGATGTTATTATTATTTTATGCAATTAATATGTACTTAGATTTATCTACCTGCTCATGATTTTCACTAGTCTCCTTCCTTTTTTCCTTTGCCTCTGGCCTCTGTCTGGGATCATGTTCCTTTGTTCTATGGAAAACCACTTAGCACTTCCCTCAGTGCAGGGCGCTAGTGATGAATTCAGTTGCTTTTTTGTTTGTCTGAAAACATTTTTTTTTTTTTTTTTGAGACAGAGTCTCACTCTGTTGCCGGGGCTAGAGTGCTGTGTGTCAGCCTAGCTCACAGCAACCTCAAACTCCTGGGCTCAAGCGATCCTCCTGCCTCAGCCTCCCGAGTAGCTGGGACTACGGGCATGCGCCACCATGCCCGGCTAATTTTTTTCTGTATATATTTTTAGTTGTCCATATAATTTCTTTCGATTTTTAGTAGAGACGGGGTCTCACTCTTGCTCAGGCTGGTCTTGAACTCCTGAGCTCAAATGATCCAGCTGCCTCAGCCTCCCAGAATGCTAGGTGAAAACATTTTTAATGTGCCTTTATTGTTGAAAGACACTTTCTCTGGGCACAGAACTCCAGGCAATCAGTTTATTTCTTTGTAAAACATCCTTATTTCTAGAGATGTTCCATTGTCTTCTGGCCTGAGTGTTTCACCGGGAGAGGCAACTATATGCATTACTGTTGCTACCCTGAAGGTAATTTGTATTTCCCCCCCTTTTGACTACTTTTAACATGTATTTTTCATTTAATTTTCAACTCCTTTTCCTGTTTTTATTTATTGAATTATTTCTATCTAGCCTGTTTGGTGTTTAGTAGGCTTCTTGAACCAGTGGCTTCATGTCTTTAATCAGTTTTGAAAAATTCTCTGCCATTAATTCTTTGAATATTGCTTTTGCACTGTTCTCTGTCTATTCCACTTTTGGAAAGCTATTATGATTTCCTCTCCATCCTCTATGTTTTGTGTGACCCTTATGTCCTGGTTGGCCCAGAACAGTCACAGTTTATGCTTATTGACATTGTGTGTCATCCTTGTGTATCATCCTATGTAGCATTTGCTCATATTCAATAAAGTGTTTTTATAAATAATCACATTAAGCCAGGCGTGGTGGTGGCACCTTTAATCCCAGCTACTTGGGAGGCTAAGAAAGGAGGATCACTTGAGCCCAGGAGTTCAAGACCAGCCTGGGCAGCATAGTGAGATCCCATCTCAAAAACATTAAATTACAATAAGCCAGGTTGTATTAGGCAGGTCTGTATACCTCAACTGCCATGGACCCTAATAATGTGAGACACTCATGTGAAATTTTCGGAATTTTCACTTTACCAGGTGGTTACATCTGAAATCTAAATAGCTACAACCCATGCATTTTCTTAACCTTTTCTAAATGTGAGTCCATATACTCCTTCCTTTTGAAGACAACACGCAGGAAGCTCTTGGTGAGAAAACAAAGTGCTCAGTACCAAGGAGGGAGGAACAGCTAACTCCTTTCGGTCTCTGGCAGTGAGGACAAAAGTATTCACTATCAGTAACTCCGTTGGTTATTTGGCTCATCAACTAGTTGGGCCTTTTCCCACGCTGTGGCCTGTGCAGGACACAAAGCTACCAGGCCCCAGGTGGTGGAGTCAGTGGGATTGTTGGGAATTGTATGTTAGAGATACGTGATGTATACATAGGACATAGAGACTGCATAGGCCCACCATAAAGCAAAAGAGCATATTCCCAATTCTGTCGCCACTGTGGTTTTGCCATTATTGCATGGAGTAAGTGTAGAACTGCTTATTTTATTGTTTGGTAGTGCTTATTTATGTGCAATAAGCCATTTTATCAGGAATGAGCTAAAACAATAGAGAATATATGTTTAATAAAAAAAATTAAGTAGTAAATTTCCATTTCTCTAAACAGTTGATGATAAGTGTGTAACTTACACAAAATGTTTGTCAGCATTTGACATCTACTGTGAGGACCGTGTCACTGACCACGTGGGACCAGAAGATCTAAACCAGCTGAAAAGGCATCAGCATCTCCTTCAAAAATTAATAGTTCCTTTAAGGAGACTGTGTTCAAAAATGACAATTTAATATGGATGGCAGCAGCGGGTTTGTTTACTTATTACTCTATGAAGCAAGACTTTCATTTAGATCAGATAGTTGGTCTTCCAAATTAATTTTACTTATTTGCAATTCTAAGTTTTCTTGATCATGTTTGAAAAGCAAAATAATAGGGGTTCGTGTTGCTTTGGCAGAAGAGGAATTTTACAAACAGATAAATTATAACAGTGTTATAATGATGTCATCGGACTCTTCAAACAGAAACTAATTTAAGCAAATTACAATGATATGATTTTTCATGTATTTTCAAAGTAAAGCTACAGAGATTTCCTCTGTCAATGATGAAGCACTTGACATTATTGTAAATGCTATTGTAAATTCAGTTTAAAACTTCAACGTTAAAAATAAAGCAATTTGTTTTTGTGGTAATAATACAAATACACATTCTGATGAAGCACAGCAGTGTTTTAGAAATGATCCTCTAGCTACTTTGGAAACTGATAGTATCCCATGAATGGAAAAATAAGTGCCACATGTACTCACCATTAAATTGGTTTCACTGTTCATCACCTAAGAGCACATTCAGGAATAACATTGATCAGGTGTCGGGGGTGGGGGTGGGGGTGTGTGTGCATACATAATGAGTCCGATGCGCACTGTCTAGGGGATGGACACGTTTGAAGCTCTGCCTCGGGGGGTGGGGAGGCAAGGGCTTACATAACCTGAACTTTTGTACCCCCACAATATGCTGAAATAATAGTAAGAAAAGTAAAAAAATAAAATAAAATAAAATTGATATTAAAAAAAAAAAAGAAACTGATAGAAACCGTATTTGGTACTGGCTGTGGTTCACACGTCTTGTAATTACATCCAAAACCAGCTATGATGTTCTAGCAATCCAATGGAAGTGACGGTCATCAAAATAAAAAAATAATAATAATATATAGTCACAGTAACTAAACTACAACATTTAACTGTATCAAGGTCATATGGATAAAAGATTCCTTCAGCAAGGCAGTGCGAACTTTCTTTACAGGCCAACACTAATCAAAACTGTGAAGAATTAATTTTAAATTGTTCAACAATGATATTGAAGTCTTTTGTAAATAAGTCCTTTAAATCTGGGGTGTAATTTTTTTTTTTTTCAAATTCACTTCAAAATCATACTCTCAGGAATCAATGCGTGGAACACCAAAAAACTTCTTTTTGAGCTTTTGACACGTTCAGAGAATTGCATTTATTCAAAACAAGACCTGCACACAGGGAGACAATAAATTTGCTCTCCAGAAGTGAGGGAAGCCATAAACAAGTTAAAAGAGCAGTGTACAAGATTTGGTTTTAAAATTCGATAATTGAGCTTTGGAATATTTTAAGTCTTTTGATAGAGCTCTTATTTTCAACTAGGTACATTTTATTTTACTGGAATGGAATGAAATTGAAAAAGGCTATAATTTTTGTACCATCTAAATTTGGCAAAAGATTTAAAAAATCATAACAGAGGTAACTTACTTGACAAATTTTGTCTCATAAAAATTTTATCAAAGAAAAGCACTGTGAGTAGAGACAGAAAGACAGCACCTGTGTGAATACTTGGGCTGAACATTTACATATTCAATGCAAAAATGATTGCAATTGAGAATATTCTCCCTGTAGCAGAATATGAGCTGAACTTACCAGGTACCTCTGCACCTGTAGAGAGAGTTTCTTAATTAAAAATTTTATGGTCTACGGAAAAGTGTCAATTAAAGATGTCAGTAATTTCAAATTAATTAACCTTCAAGTGCAAGTATGAAGATCTGAGACAATTTTGTGAAAAAAATTTTAAATAGTAAAAGCACACATACTTTGGAAAGTAACAAAGTAACAGCATTAGAGATCAATATGGTTAAGAAACAGATTAAAGTATGTGAATATGTATCAAGAATAATTATTCTGCATACATTATCTTTAGTGTTCAAACCGGTATAAAGAATTTGTTTTTGGCTGGGCATAGTGGCTCATGCCTATAATCCCAGCATTTTGGGAGGCTGATGCAGGAGGATCACTTGAGGCCAGGAGTTCGAGACTAGCGTGGGCAATGTTGCAAGACTCCACCTCTACAAAAAAATTAACAATTAGCTGGGTGTGGTGATGTGCACCTGTAGTCCTAGCCACTCAGGAAGCTGAGGCAGGAGGATCACTTGAGCCCAGGAGTTCAAAGCTGCAGTGAACTACGATCACACCACCACACTCCAGCCTGGGCAACATAGAGAGTCTCTAAAACAAGAAAAAGAATTTATTTTTGAATTTGCTTCAGTGTACATGGATATATGCCTTTTTACCTTTTAGAAAGAATTTTCTTGTAAAACCATTTTTAATATAGAAACTATATTGTAGGTATTATATAAGAAACCAGTTTTCAGTCTGTAAGTCAATAATTTAATAATTATAATTTACTCTCAAAATTGTATTGACTTAGCAGATAAATTATATGGTCTCATATCCATATGTCTCTTCAGTATTATTGGCAGGGGGGATGGGGTCTCACTATGTGGTCCAGATTGGTCTTGAATTTGTGGTCTCAAGCAGTCCTCCCGCCTCACCCTCCCCAGTAGCTGGGACTGCAGGCCCAAGTCACTGCACCCTGCTGCTTCTGTATTTTTCATCCTCAGCCTCTGGTGTCAGGAGCTCTGTGACCACTCTTACCCTCTCTCCCCTGAACAACTTGCTTTATAGAATGTGTCAGGGATAAACTCATTCATACAATCTCTTATTATAGGACATGCAGTTTTATGTAATTTTTTTTTACTTTCTGAGGGTGGGAATTCAGTATATTCCCCATTCATTCATTCATTCAGCACTTTCCCATGTTCCAGGTGCTAAGGGCATGAGAAACATGGACAGGGACCCTTGAGACACATATGAGGGAGACTCAGGCCCACTTCCGTTTCTCTAAAATACGTGGTTCTCTCCCTGCAGAAAATCTGGCCCCTCAGACTGCAAGACCAGTGGAAGTCTGCATCGCTTACCCATCGAAAGAAAGAAAAGAACCCAGCTGCAGGTGGACCCTCGCCCGCACTCTATTCTCCAGGATCACCGAGTCAGTGGAGTTGCAAAATCTCACAGGCCCAGGGCCCACAGGCCTGCACAGTGCTGCCCCATGGTGGGTACTTCCTCCTCCGCCAGTGTCACCCCTGCCAGCTGCCACTACTGCAGCCAGTGAGGTCCCTTGTCCCTAAACTCTGCGCTCACCCTTTCAGATTGCAGCGCAGTGTCATTCCTGGATGCCACAAAGCCAAAGTCTTGACCATCCTGTCCCCCTCTTCCCTGAGCTGGGGCTATTTCTTGCAAGCCTGGAGCTGTAACTCCCACGGCCCAGGGTGGTGCAGTGGATCCCACCACGCTGCAAGGTGCATCTGCCCTGTGCTTTAACCACACCCCAGACATCGCCCTCCGCGCTCTGCCGCGTCCTCACCAGACTGGCTCCCCAGCCCCGCACACCCCAGCTGGCTGAGACTCCACCCCTTCCTAGGACCCTGACACTGAGGTCTCTTTTCTGTCCTTTACCAACAGCCTGAGTTGTTTCCCAAACTCTTTGCTTCCTGTGTCTGCCCCCTTTTTTTAAAGGCTGGTGGTCTGCTGTTTGTTAGGGACGCTAGTCAATATCATAACGGGAAGGAAACATATTAAAAACCCCTTCAGTGCTAGCTACTAACATAAGTCAATTAGATGCATAAAAGCCTGTGTTAGGAATTTTAAAAGAAAGAAGGAAAAAATGGAAATGGTAGAGAATGGAGACCCAGAAGACCAAAGACTGACAATCAGGAGCATGTAATATAAAGGGACGTATTTAGTGACAGGCAGGGCTGATGGGGATGGAGAGCTACCCGTCACCTCCCAGCCGGGAACAGTCTCGTGTCCCCTCCGATGGTCTCCGCCCACTGGAGCAGAAATGCTGGTGAGGACACGTTTGAGACAGGCATTTGCCATCTACAGAGAAGGCTTGGCCTGAGCGCGACCCTGCAGGTTCCCCTGTGTAACTCCGTGCGCGCCACAGTAACCCCAGCGCCCGGCAGGAGCCACTGTCCCCGCGCACCGATCGTGCCCTCGGTGTGACTCTCGGGATGCTGCGCTGAACCAGCAACTCCAGGTTCGAGCCCCAAGTCGGCCCCAGGCTCAGAGCCCCAAGAAGTGTCTTGTTTTCATTCCTTTCTTTCTGCTGATACGTGTTTTCTGACTTCTGTACCGCAGACACGGTACCTGTAAAAAAAAAATTTAAGTTATTTTTAAAAGAGAAACTTCTTTTGATTTTATTTATCATATACTTGAACACTGCTCACTAGATGTCTAGTGTATTCTAAGCTCATTTCCCACGTTAACTCAATCTTCGCACAGCACCGCTAAGCAGCCATTAGTATGACGCCCACTTTACAGATGGGGAAAATGAGGCACAGAGGGAGGAAGTGACTTGCCCAAGGTCATGCAGACGGGAAGTGGCAGAGCCAGACCACGGGTCAGGCACTCTGGCTCCAGAGCCCGCGCTGCCTCCCATGGGAAGAGGCTGGACCACTGCATAAAAGGTGAACGGACTAGAAAGATCTTCAGGTGACGGGAATGAATGAGCCAATCAGAGGCGAGGCAGAAACAGCCTGTGGCGTGTTTTATATCACAGCAGGCTGGTGAAAGGGACTGCAGGATGCCACGGGGCAAATGCCCGCTGGCAGGGAGGTCACAGGGTCTGGGGCGCCAAAGTAGAGAAGCTTCGGCACAAATTGGCGAAAATGATGAAGCGTAGATAACACGGCAAAGCGAAAGACCATTTTCCGCAAAAAGGACTCCATCGGCACATGGAGTAGTTGTGCCTGTGCTCAGTGAAGAGCAGGCAGGGCTGGAAACCAGAGGAACGCGATGGAAGAGACGAGATGGAAAAAAAGAGGAGAGAATGAAAATTCAATTTGGTGTTTACGAGGAATAGATGTGAACAAGTCTAAAAATATTTTGCTTTGAGCTGAGAGTTTTGTATAATTGCACACAACTTCTGAGCACCTTTAGGACTCGACTCGGTAAGAATGATCACGTTCATAGCTGCGAAGCTCCTCTAGCCATCTAGAAAATGCCACTGTCCCTCGGCCAGTCCTCAGCGCTGACATGAGGAAGCCAGAGGCCACGTCTTTCATTCATTCTGCCCGGGAAGGACAATATCCGGGCACCAGTGGGTAGCTGGATCGGGGCACCACTGCACATTCACGAGAATGAGTTTCTCTTGCCATTGCTCCTCCCAGGCATCCTGTGTGGCCCGTGTGTCAGTCCTTTTCTCCCTAGGCTTGGAGTCATTACTCTATGTGCACCATTCAATGTTAAAGTAATAATCATCTCTTCATTTTCACTCATCAGAGAAAGTGCTATGTTATATTATAAGGGCCAAATGAGGGCATTTGCAATACTTTTGTAATGCCTTCATCTAAGACTCACTTTCTGCTGTTAGAAGTTTTTTCCCAGAGTTTTTGCTTCCTTTGTCCCTGCCAAGTTCCATTTATTCCTTTTATTCTTGGTCATGTTATAGCTAAGGTTAGGGACTTAGGTTATTCATATATATACTTAGGTTATTCATATATATATGTATATATATATATATGAATAACCTAAGTCCCTAATCAATATGTGGTTTTCTGCTGTAAACAATAGCAAAAAATAGATTTTTCTTTTGGAAAGAGAGCAAAATGTGATTTATTACTGGAGCTTGATAAGCTACATACATTTGACCATAAAGGACAACATCCGTGGTGCTCTTGACTAATAACTTGTTCCAAGGGGAATTCACAGCTTTTGATAAATTAATAATCTTGTTTGACAGATTAATTAAATTGCCACCCTGAGCTCACAGGAAAGCAGTTTTGTCCAAATGCTTCCAGTACCCTTTGCAGTTCTTACAAACCAACAAGGTCATTTTTCCTTTTTCTGGAAGAGAAAGCAAATTCCTGGTCCAGGCAACAGAGAGCTCTGACCTTCTGAGTCCTAGGAGCCCGCAGGCTTAGGACGAGCAGAGTGACAAACCGGCGATGAACACAAGGCTGGGTCACAAGAGGTTGCATCTCAGATTGGTGGGGAAATCTCACGAATCTGTTCTCTGGTTAGGAAACCCCTGCTGCCCCTACACCAAACCCCTAGGAGAAGAGTGAAAAATGCAGAACAGAGTAAAACCGAGATGAGCCCACCATAGATGGCATCAGACAGATGCTCTGTGACCCTCCGGGTTAGCTCCACATTAAGAGATGGTACTAGGAGGATGCTGGAAACCTTCATCATGTGGGAAAGCAAGAAAGGAAACACAGGCCCAAACAGGCAGTACAGAGGCCTTCGCCACACTCTTTTATTGTCATGGAGCTGCTGTAACCGCCACCACCCTCCCCAAACCTCTGGCCACCAAATATCCCCACAACCTAGAAACCTGGAAGAATAAAACCCACGGAAAGAGAGCCAGCAGCTTCCCTGGAAGACACACTATGCAGCTCAGATGTGAGGTTAGAAAGAAAGCCAGGGTAGTTGGACTTAATTAACACCTCCACTGAATTCGATTTGAAGACATCTTGCTGCCCCTGCTACGCGCCAGGCATTGTCAGCGTTCTGGGGGAAGGAGGTGAATGACACAGGTGTTTGCCTCAGAAGCTCCAGAGTGGCAGAGTCACCAGGGGTTTCCCTCGAGTGCTCTCTGTCTGCCCCAGCCCCTCCCCGCAAGGGAAGGCCATGGGGTCTGGGCACATCTGTCAGCGTCTTCCCTGAGATTTCAGAGGGGCACAGTCTCACGCCCCCTCTGAGTCACAGGTGCTAAGAATGTAAACCGGGAGCTGTCAGCAGACAGCTGTCCCACCACGTGAGCAGACCTTACCTGCCACACAAAGCCCAGGGAGAGGACAGAGAAACAGAAAGCTCCTTTTGACCTGTGGATCAAGCCTTTCCAAGCCAGACACACGTTTTGGATTTGCGGGTTATTTGAGCTGGTTTGAGCTGAGTTTGCGAATGTGCCACCTGTGGAGTCCTGACCACGGTCGTTACTGAGGTTCAGGGGACACAGAAGACCACTGTGAACTGTGTGGGACCCTAGATCAGTGGAGCTCAGGAAAAATGCTCTGGGCTTTCCAGGAAGGAAATGGGGAGCGTGAAGATCTCATTTGCAGAGAAAAGCAAAGGTGAATAAAAAGCAAAGAACGGTAAGTAAGAAAAGAAAGAATATAGCAGGAGCTCTGGACACATGCTCACTGAGACGCTTGCTTTTTCTTCTAAGGAGAAAGATGTAACAGTGTATAAACACACATGGAGTGGGGTGGGGGGGTCACAGAATGGTTGATTCCCCACCACGCAATGGGGTACAGACACTTGTGTACCCTTCTTCTTAGGGGAAAGGGAGAGGGGCAGTGTGGATGATTTGGGGGGGGTAGTAAATTATTTTCAGAGAAATTCAATGTGCTTGAAAAGCATTCAATGGCCTGGGGCAACAATTTGTTGGTCCAGCAGAGCAGACAATGGTTTGTGACATGTCTGTCCAGGTGACAGACTGCAGTCTCTCTTCCTGAGAGATGAGCTCCATTAATGAAGACTCAGGGACAGGACCAGAGGTCACTGTTTTCTTCTTTGGCTGGTCCAGATTTCAGGCAGGTAAGGAACTTCACAGAACAACTTCACGCTGTGCTCGGAAGAGAGAGAAGGTTGAGAGACAAGGGCGGGGGGGAAAGTCAGAGAGACCTTGAGGCTTCCTCACCAGCCTGTCAAAGTGCCAGATTCGGGGGTAGCAGTTTTTGAGCCCCAACATTTTCAATCTTACTATTTTGCTTCAGTGAATAACCTTGCACACGAATCACTTCACACTCATCAGTTATAGTTGAATGAAGGAGTAAATGATTTGTTCAGAAATAAAAATTGAGGCTGGGCGCAGTGGTTCATGCCTATAATCCTAAAACTTTGGGAGGCTGAAGTGGGAGGATCGCTTTAGATCAGGAGTTCGAGACCAGGCTGAGCAAGAGTGAGATCTCTATTTCTATGAAAAATAAAAACATTAGCTGAGCATGGTGGCAACACACACCTGTAGTCTCAGCTGCTCAGTAGGCTGAGGCAGGAGGATCCCTTGAGCTCAGGAGTTTGAGGCTGCAGTGAGCTATGCTGAGGCCACTGTACTCTAGCCTGGGTGACAGAACGAGATCCTGTGAAAGAAGAAAGAAAGAAAGAAAGAAAGAAAGAAAGAAAGAAAGAAAGAAAGAAAGAAAGAAAGAAAGAAAGAAAGAAGGAAAGAAGGAAAGAAGGAAAGAAGGAAAGAAGGAAAGAAGGAAAGAAGGAAAGAAGGAAAGAAGGAAAGAAGGAAAGAAGGAAAGAAGGAAAGGAAAGAAAGGAAAGAAAGGAAAAGAAAGAAAGAAAGAAAGAAAGGAAGGAAGGAAGGAAGGAAGGAAGGAAGGAAGGAAGGAAGGAAGGAAGGAAGGAGGGAGGGGAAGGAAGGAGGAGGTAAAAAAAGAAAAATAGTGTGTTTTAGCAAAACTGGGTTGGTTCAGACCCAATGAAACGTTTGGTGTTATTTTTTTGTTTCATTTCAATTTTTCATAAATCTGGAACTAGACCAACCTTTGCTTAAAGCCAGTTTTTGAGCAATGTTTGTGAGTTTAACTCCCAGGATACTAAAGTGAAAATGAAAATCCAGCAAAGGGAACACGCGGGTGGTCCTTCTCCGAGAGGAAGGGGTGGGGCAGAAAGACCCTGACCTTGGCGACACAACGTGCCCCGACTCCGGGGGTCACCACGCGGTGTCGAGGCTCGAGAACGCTAACTCTGGGATGTCTCTGCTGTCATTCTAACAGTCCACTGGACTCTGTTCTACTCTCATCCTATTATTCCATTACTGTGGTTTATCCAGACCACAGAGACAAAAGATACCCTTCTTTTTTTTATTATTTTTTTTTTTTACTTTTGGAAATTGTACATATTTATAGGATACATGTGGAATTTCAGTACATGCATAGAACATGTAATGATCAAGTCAGAGTATTCAGGCTGCCCATCACCCACGTATTTATCATTTCTATGTGACGGGAACATTTCAAGTCCTCTCTTCTAGCTACTTTGCAAGAGACAGTACACTGTTGTTAACCACAGTCACCCTACTCTGCTGTGAAACATTAGAACTTATTTCTTCTAACTGTATTTGAACCCAGAAGTCAACCTCTTTTCCTCCTTGCCTCCTTCCCAGTCTCTGGTATCCATCATTCCCCTCTCTACCGCCATGTGATCAACTTTTTTAGCTCCCACCTATGAGTGAGAACATGGACTACGTCCTCCTGTGCTTATTCCACTTATAATCACTGAGATGCTTTGATGTTTTATATCAAGATCGCAAACCCTGCTCTGGGACATCAGTGCATTAGTCCCATGTGGGGACTTCCAGCCGTGATTTTACTTCGAATACGTTTAACTTTACATAAATTCAGATGTAACTTCTGACTCTACCCCCGTTACTGAAAAACCTGACTAGGGTTTTGTACACATGTGGTCAGGGCTGATCATCACTTCACTCAAAAAAGCAAACTGGTGGTTTAATTGCATTGACCTTTTGATTACATGGCCAAGTTAATTATGGTTGCAGACAATCCAATTATACGTACTGACACAGCCCATAATGAACTGTATTGTCTGTGGTATGGAGAATTTCAAACAAGTTGCTGAACTTTTCTCAGCTCCGTTTTTTTCCCCTAGATCTGGAGGGGCAAGTGGAAAATACCCAGCACAATCAGAAAGTACAAGGATGTCCCTTGTAGCATTTTGTGCAATAGCAAAACATTGTTAATAACCAAAACATGTATCAAAAGCATTGAATAAAATCTGGTACGTTCAGATGCAGCATCAAAAAAGATACTGTCTATGTGCAGCTGGCCCTCCCTACCCACGGGCACCACATGTACAAATTCAACCCAACACAGATCAAAATATTTTTTAAAAACGTAAAATTAACAATGAAAATAATACAAACACAATACAGTATAACAACTATTTACATAGAGTTTATATTGTATTAGGTATTTTAAGTAATCTAGAGATGATTTAAAGTATATGGGAGGATGTACATAGGTTATATGCAAGTGCTACACCATTTATATAAGGGACTTGAGCATTCGTGGATTTTGGTATCTGCGAGGGATCCTAGAAACCAGCCTCCTTGGATACCAAGAGATGCTGTGTTGGCATGGAAAGCTATCCATGATGTATTTGTGAAAAGAGAATAGGGCTAGGATATACAACAACACGTACACCATGATTTCATTGTATATTTGTATTTATACATATACATTTACAAATGCATGGAAGGACACATTCAGTTATTAATGAGGGTTATCTCTGGTAGAGTGTGGGGATAGGGAGAGGAGATTAATTACAAGGAGATCTTTATCTTGTATTTATCGTATATATTTCTGTATTGCTTTATTTTTGCCTTAAAATGAGCATGTGTCATTTATATAATTTAAAAACCTACCATTTAGTTCAATAATCCCACTACTCGGTATCTTCCCAAAGGAAAAAAAGACATTCTATAAAAAAAGACCTCTGCACTTGAATGTTTATAGCAGCACAATTCACAATCGCAAAGATGTGGAAACAACCCAAGTGCCCATCAATACATAAGTGGATTAATAAAATGTGGTATGTATGTATACCATGGAGTACTACTCAGCCATAAAATAGATGAACTAACTATTGTAATATCGTGGTTGGAGCTGGAGCCCATTGTTCTAAGTGAAGTATCACAAGAATGGAAAAACAAACACCACGTGTACTCACCGTTAAATTGGTGCTAATTGGCCAACACTAATGTGCACATATAGGAAGGAACATTCACAGGGCGTCGGGCAGGTGGCAGGGGGAGGGGGATGCGGTGTGTGCTGTCTGGGGGATGGGCGAGGTTGTTGGGCGGTACAAAGGCAATTTATGTAACCAAAGTGTTTGCACCCCTGTAAGACTCTGAAATAAAAGAAAAACTAATAAATATATTTCCATTTTAGAAAAAAAAACTTCATTTATTTTTTTTGTGGGAATAATCTGCATAAAGCCCTTATCACAGTCTAGAGCATAGAGAGTGTTTCACTAATGTACCTGTCGCTATTCTACAAAATACTGAACGACACTTTCCTTCATGTTTCACTTACTAAACTTCTTCATGTCTTTGTATAAATGTTACCTTTTTAGTGACACTTTCCCTGGACTCCTTGTCTGAACAGTCACCTCTCTCACTACACACCCACCTACATGCACACACACGTCCTCTCTCTGCCCCATCCCCGTGTGCCTTCTGCCACTAGAACATTCCATCTCCCACGCTGGGTCATTTCCTTGTTTGCCTCGTGTACATTCCTCCCTCCCACTAGAACATCAGCTTAAGGCGGCAGAGGACATTAGTCAACTTCATCGTAGTCAACGTTGTCACAGAGGCACCTGTGAAAGGCTGTCCCACAGGAAGCCCTCGGCAAAGATTTGTTAATGAACAAATGGATCACAATGCCAACCTTAGAGTGGTACCTCGATTTGGGACAAGCTCGTCTGGGCAGGGTCTAGGGACCGCGGAAGCAGCGATGCTCAGATCTGGCATGGCACTGCCCAGCTGCAAATGTGAGGCTGATAATTACAAGTTGAATTATCCTGGGAAAATTACTTAATCTCTCCAAGTCTTGGATGCCTTACCTACAAAATGGAGATAAAAAGTAAAAGAGTGATTTCTTTCTCACCAAAATGGATTAACAGAGGCCCGATTTGCCCTCCCCAAAGAGGAAAACATACATGAACCAATGGCCATCAGGCAACAAGGATCCCTGAGAGACAGGGAACAAATGCGGAGCCACAATTGCTCCAGTTACAGCCTGGAGCTGGCTTCCGGCTGGGGCCCGTGGGGTGCACCCAAACAGCCTGGCGGGTTTCCCGGATTAAGGATATGGGGCTACGAGCAGGGGAGGCCAAGTGCTCAGAGTCCCAGGGCAGAGCGCTCGGGAGGAGACAGCCACAGGCAGGAAGCCGTGCATCTGCCAAGGCTGTTCCTCGCGTGCTCTGCAGAGTGTGGATTGTGCAAGCAAACAACCGAGGCCGGGAAACACACCTGAGAGGGTTAGTGACAACCATGCCCGTGCTCACGCGAGACTGACAATAGTGCCTGTTCCCACAGTCAAACTGAGAAACCTCATGATTCACAGGGCTTCAGATAAGCACAGTCTTGTCCTAGTTGTGGGGGAAACATCGGCCTAGGCTTAGCGCTGTCCCTGCCTAGCAGGTGTTTGAAGTGAGACCTGGAAAGACCCAATTGTCTCCAAGTAACCTACCTCTCTCCCAGAACACAGCTCGAAAATATTTCTAGCAATAAAAAATTGTGCAGCATCCAGTAAGGTAAAATTTGTAATGCTTAGCATCCAGTAAAAGATTATCACATATGCACAAAAGCAAGAAAATATGACTCAACCAAAATGAATCCAGAACTGACACAGATATTAGAAATAGCAGAGGTGTTAAAACAGTTGTTATAATTCTATTCCACATGTTCAAAGAGTTAAGTAGAGACATGAAAGATACTTAAAATAATCTAATCAAACTGTATTGTATTTTTCATCAAGCTAAATCTCAAAAGAAAAATAACAAAAATGACACCAAGGCACATTAAAATCCAATTGCCAAAAACCAGTAATAAAAGGAAAATTCTAAAAGTAGACAAAGGGAAAATAGATGTTATGTAAAGAAGATCAAAGATAAGGATGACAGCAGTTTTTTCGGAAAAGATATAAGCAAGAAGACAATGGAACATTTTCAAAGTGCTGAAAGAAAAATTGTCAAACTAGAATTCTATACCCAGCAAAAGTATCTTTCAAAAAATGAAGACAAAATAAAACTTTTTCAGAAATACAAAAGCTGAACGAATTGATCACAGCAGAACTGTACTACAAAAAATATAAAAGGCATAAAAAAGTGTGTCAGATGGAAATATGAATCTACACAAAGGAATAGGAGTGAAAGTGGTAATTATATTGGCAATTCTGTAAGGACTTCAAAAAGTATTCAAAAATC
This sequence comes from Lemur catta, assembly GCF_020740605.2. Lineage (NCBI taxonomy): Eukaryota > Metazoa > Chordata > Mammalia > Primates > Lemuridae > Lemur > Lemur catta. Next base: position 12,951,277 of record NC_059152.1, on the reverse strand, counting down.
TTTAAAAGACAATTGAGTGTTTAAATAAAAATAAGGACAATGTAGCATAGGGCTTAAAACATTTGACAAAGTATGACAACAATGGCATAAAGATTCAAAGGGGAGAAATGGACATACATTAATGTGAGATTTTTACACTACAGGTAAAGTGAATTATATCACTTCATGTTATAATGTAATAAGTTTTGGAGATTTATATCTTTTACTCTAAATCCACCACTAAAATAACAAAACAAACAGTAACTGTTAAAAGGAAGTAAAGTAGAATAATAAAATTATTAAATTAATTCAAAAGAAGGCAGGTAAAAAAAAAGGAGCAAAGAACAGATAGGACAAGTAAACAAAAAGTAAGATGATAAATTTCAAGCTAACTATATAAATAATTACATTAAATGTAATGTAAAGGGTCTAAACACACCAATTAGAAAGTAGAGAGTGTCAGATTGGCCCAGCTATATGCTGCCTACCAAAAAATGCATTAAATATTAATACATAAATAAGTTAAAAGTATAAGAAGAGATAAACTGTGCTAACATTGATCAAAAGAAAGCTGAAGTACCTATACTAATATTACACAAACCAGATTTCAGAAGAAATAATATTACCAAAGATAAAAAGGTTATTTCATAATAATGATGGACTCAATTCATCAAGAGGACATAACAATATTAAATATATATGCATCTAATAAAAGAGCTTCAAAATATGTAAATCAAAGATTGATAGAACAAGGAAGAATAGAGAAATCCACAACGATGTCAGAGTCTACTATCCCATTCTCAATATTTGGCAGAACAAGTAGAAAGAAAATCAGTTAGAACATAGAAGATTTAAACACTATCGACCAGTGTGACCTAATTGCTGTCTAACACTCCATCCAAGAACGGCAGACACACATTCTGTTCAAATGCATGTAGAACACTTACCAGGATCAGCCACATGCTGGGCCATAAAACAAGTCTCAATAAATGTCAAAGAATTTGTCATATAAAATATATTCTCTGGCCACAGTGGGATTAAAACATAAATCAATTACTGAAAGATCACTGGCAACTCTCCAAATATTTGGAAACTAGATAATATACTTATGAATAACCCAGGGGTCAAAGAATCAATTATAAGGGAAATTAGAAAAGGATTTTGAACTGAATAAAAATGAAAAAAATATCAGAAGAACTTGGGAAAGACTTTTGCCTCATATGTTTGCTCAGGGGTAGCTGAAAATCTGCTTTCAGGGATTGATCTGCTTTTAAAAGCGGAGCTTTCACTCTGAGGTCTTTTCATAAAAATTGGTATTTTTTGACTGGGGAACAAAATCCCGGCTCCGTAGGGGGCTCCTTTGGGAAGCAAGGGGCGATCACTGAGGGCGAAGCCTGGTCCCAGCGAGACCCGGCGGTGGCGGTGAGGATGGGCAGAGCCCTGGGCAGCCCTTGGATAGAGGTTCCGGGGCACAGGTGACCTTTGGGGAGCGCTTGGGCTACAGTTGCTGTTAAATTAATGATGCTGGCGCTTCACAACCCACCCTCACAGGTCCTCCCCCCGAGACTCTGAATGTCATTTTGTCGCCTTCAGGACTGTATCCTTTTTCTTATAGAGAACGCATAAACTTTGAATCTGCCTAGCCTGGGTATTTGTACTAAAGACATCCTTCTCTTCTCTTCTCTTCTCTTCTCTTCTCTTCTCTTCTCTTCTCTTCTCTTCTCTTCTCTTCTTTTCTTTTCTTTTCTTTTCTTTTCTTTTTTTTTTGAGACAGAGCCTGGCTCTGTTGCCCGGGCTAGAGTGAGTGCCGTGGCATCAGCCTAGCTCACAGCAACCTCAGACTCCGGGGCTCAAGCGATCCTCCTACCTCAGCCTCCCAACTAGCTGGGACTACAGGCATGTGCCACCATGCCCAGCTAATTTTTTCTATATAGTTTTAGTTGTCCAGCTAATTTCTTTCTATTTTTAGTAGAGACGGGGTCTGGCTCTTGCTCAGGCTGGTCTCGAACTCCTGACCTCAAGCGATCCTCCCGCCTCGGCCTCCCAGAGAGCTAGGATTACAGGTGTGAGCCACCACGCCCGGCCGACATGGTTTTCTTGATATACTCTTTCCTCCTTTTTCTTTTCCTTTCTGGCTTTCGTATCCCCATCCGTGGAGGCCAGGTGCTGTGTGTGCACATATGTGTGTGTGCACATACATGTGCGTGTGTGGGCGATGCTGGAGGCTCCGTGCTTTCGTGGAAACCGCACATGTTTCCAAGACCTCACGTCGCTGTTCTGGCTGTATTGTCTTCCAACTCACGACAGTCCCGCCACACAGCACAAAGCTCTCAGCCCACGGCCCCAGAACAGCCCAAACGTCCTGCAGTCACGCTGAAAATGGCTCTAATCATAATTAAGTCTCCTTTTTTTCCAGCTCCCTGAACATTTTTCTCTCTCCAGATAATGTCTTGGAATCGGCCCAGGAGCCAACGGGGTTATAAAGGGAACAGGATCCTTGCTACGGTCGCATTCCAGAGATGCCGACGCAGGTTTATCACATCAAGGGGGGGACACGAAACCTCATTTCCGCAGCCCCCGCGTGTCACCAGCCTACGAGAGGCGCCGCGCACGGCCGGGGCGACCCGCACGGTCATCCGGGCGACGTTTCAATAACTTTCCCTCCCACAGCAAACCCTTCTGGCATTGCCGGTTCGCTGAAATGCGTTCATCGCAGGTTACCTTTCAGCTAATGAGAGCTGAAGGGTGTTTCGAAACGGTAAATTCAAGTCTTTCCGCAGTGCCAGGCCCCTCCCGCCGCTGTTGCGGGTCACGGAAGCGTTCAGCCCGCAGGATCCGGACTCACCCTGCTCCCGCCCCGCTCCCCTTACAGGCTCTTTCAGTGGAACTCTGCCCGGCTAGGAGCTGCGAAGACAGGAACAAAAGCTCTGCTCACAGGTTTGGTTCCTGACTCTGAAGCTGAGCTCAGAGGGATTGGAAAATATAGCAGGTATGAAAAGTAAGAGTGTCCCCAAAACGTCTGAAGCATGGGGCACTGCCTCCTGGGGGGGACTGGTGCAGAGGGGGGGAGGGCAGAGCTGGGGAGGGAGGGCCAGGCATGGCCGTGGAAAAGACTGGGCCCAGAGGAGGGCGTGGGGCGTTCTGCAGCTCGCCCGTTTTCTGTAATTGCCATCCGTGAGGATTTGAAGTGGCTTCCAGTAAAAGGTGGCAGACAGACCTTGCAGAACGAAGGGAGTAGAAACTTAGCTTGCGTAACAAAGGGGGTGGGGGATAATCAAATCCAAAAATCTATGATAGGGAAAGTTACTAAAAATAAGAAGAAACTTCAGCTCTGAGCTGCCAGAAATCCTAGGGGGAAAGCGAAGCGTCACGCGCCACCTAATTCTCTTTGCTTAGCAGGAGACCGTGGGAGCAAGCAGTGTACCTGACCCCCAGCAGCTAGCCCGGCACCCAGCACGCGGTGAACCCCTGGGAAGGATCTGTTGATTGAATAAACAGGCCGAGAAGCCAGCAGCCTTTGCCCGTGGGGAGCCTGCCAAAGCCGCCGCTGATGGCTGGCAAACAAAGCAGAGTCTGGAAAAGCAAAAAACAAGGCAGAGGCCTCAAATGGACCGGTTGCAGAATTCTAACTTGTGGGACTTCTTTTCACTTTAAAAAAAGTTGTGAAATATGATATAGAAGAGTGCACAAAACACATGTGGACAATTTAATTAATAAACATAAAGCAAACAAACAGTCTTGTAACCAACAGCCAAAGAAGTAGAACACACAGTCCCTGACTTATGGTTCGACTTGGATTTTTCGGCTTTATGATGGTGCACAGTTGATACTTGGGGCACCCACGCAACCACTCTGCTTTTCACGTTCAGTATGATATCCAATAAATTACGTTGGATATTCCACACTTTATTTTAAAATAGGCTTTGTGTTGAGTGCTGTTGCCCAACTGCAGGCTAATGTGAGTGTTCTGAGCACCTTTAAGGCACGCCGGGCTAGGCTATGATGTCGGGCAGGCCAGGTGTCTTACGTGCATTTTTGACTTAGGGTATTTTCGACAGACGATGGGGCTACAGCGTAACCAAGGAGCATCCGCATCACCACCACTGCAAAAGCCCCCGGCAAGTCCTTCCCGTCCAGAGCGATTCACTCTCTTGTTATTCAGCCTAATAATTTCCTTGCTTTTTCTTTATAGTTTTACCACCTGTGTATTGAAAACCTAAAAAACATGGTTTCTGTATTCCCCGATTTTCAGTGACTGGAGGTACATCAGTGTATTCTGTGCACTGATTCTTTTGCTGAGGATAATGTCTGTGAGATTCTCTCATGTTTGCACGGCTGTAGTTTGGCCATTGTTGTGTTGCGTGAATCACACTTGATGTGCACGTGCTCCTGTCACTGGACGTCTGGGTTTTGTGCCAGTCTTTGGCAGCCTGTGTGGGCTTTCAAGCCACCTGGTGTGTACTCAGGAGCTCTTACTTCAGGTTGACCCCTGCCCACGCTCTCTCGGCCAGCGGGCCATTGCTCCTCCGTGAAAAATACCCTCCTTCGTGCCCCAAAGCTCTGGGGCTCTCAGGAGGCCCTAAGTTGCTGCTTGTCCCCGAAATATTTGTGTTCTGGGCACCCCGTGACTATCCGATGACACCTGCGGCTGTCTTGCTGGCTCAGACACTGCATTAGATTTGACGCAAGTTTTACTCTATTTTCTCATTTCTAGATTTCACCTCTGCTCTCCGTTTTCTAACTCATGGGCTAACGCCACCCAGCCCCTCTGACGACCGTGGCCGGGCCTGCTTCCCCCAATTTGTTATCAGATAGGAAATTCCAAACGTTTCCCCAATCCCCACTATCTGCCTGGGCTCTTTGAATTGGATCAAACAGGGTTATCGGTTTTGAGGCCATGAACTCCGTCTGCCGCATCTTTATAGCCAACTGAGAAATGAGCAATCACCCAGCTTCAACAAGTCCCTAAGTCAGAGGATTTAAATGTAAAACTTGCCCACAATTGGACGCAGCCACCATCTCTCAATTATTTCATTAAGCAAGTGTTTTATCTCCCACCCAAATTGAATAATGAAGGAAATCGGGTTCATCAATTCAATTAACCAGCATTCCTGTGCACTTAGCATGTCCCAGACACCCTGGTTAAGTGCTTTGAATTTAATAATGAGATGAAGAAGAGACAAAACCACGGGGAAAGAATAGTTTTCATGTTGCAGCCAGTCCCTGCACTCTAAGGGTGGCACTGCCTGGCACTGCAATTCGTATTTGGAATGCTCAGCAAGTGGACTTTTTGCTCGAGCAGAGGTAGAGCATGGGGCGTGGAGGGGGCGATGGTCAGAGTGGGAGGGGAGCCCGGCCGTGGGCCGTTGACGAGGGAGCCAGGGCTGACCTGGCAGACTCTTGTTTGGGCTGGAGCAAATCCGGGCTGCCTGGCTGCCAGCCAGAGGCAAGACTGATGGCCGCAGGAAGACTCCCGGACACAAAGCATGGAGGAGGATTTCAGGAGTAGCAGTATTTGGTGTTGAGAGGCTTGTTTTCTGAAGCTTTCTGCTCCTCGGTTGTTATTAGTCCGACGTCACCCTCACCTGTTATAAAATTTCGCTGGACACTGTGGCTTGCTGTCAGCTGGGCTGTGCAGCACCAGGGGCCGTGGCTCAGGGAGTGCAGGGACAGGGCAACGTGCCCGCCAGCACGCCCACCAGAGCGTGCGGCCACTTGGAGCGTGCTCGGGCAAGAGCAAGGGCCCTGCCTCCCGCCTCGCACCAGAGGGGCTCGGGTTCCGTGATGTGACCCACGAGTGGGGAGAGCTTGGGACTCCTGTGTTAAACAGAAACGAACATGGTGGCCTGCCCTCAAGCAGTTTAGATCCAAGCAGAGACACCAGTCTGCACAGCGATGTGCCCGGCTGCCGGCCAAGCACCTGCAGCAAGAGGAGGGAGCGCTTGGAGAAGGCTTCCTGGAGGAGGCGGCCTTGAGGACGCAGGCATCTGGAGGCCAGGCCTCGGCAGGCCGTGTGCAGGTCCCGTGTGACAGTAGTGCCCAGGGTTGTGGGGAACGACAGCAGCAGCAGACAGATGAGCGTGTCGGGGCAGGGCCACGGGCTCCCTGATCACCAGCGCTCGGTGCTTGTCCTCTAGCCTTCGCTGGACGCTGGACGGCTTCCCACGGAGCTGCCCCAAAGGGAGACCGCAGACACCCAAGCCTCAATCCCCAGCTCCGCCGCAGGGCGCAGCCCCAGGAAGCCAGGGATGGTGCCAGAGGCCAGCCTGGGCCGGGGACATCTGGACCCAGTGGGCCCAGGCTCCTGGGGCTGCGGGGGCTGCCGTCCCCGCCCTTCCCGCTGCTGCGCCTCCTTGGCCGCTCCTGCTCCACCCGGTCAGCGACATTCAGTGGTGACGGTAACGCGTGTTTCCATGGCTTTCACGAAAGTCTCATGTCCCTTCCCCCTAGGCGAGACTACGCCCCACGGAGACACTTGTGAAAGGAGTGGGCAATGACATACGACATTTCCAGTGTCGTCAGTGCTTGGAAAGGGAACAGAAACGAAGTCCTGTAAATCGGCCATTCATTTCACCCTGGGATAGAGAGTTCTTGCCTAAGCTCTGTGAGTATTTAGTGTGCTCATTTTGGACAGGTCAACTCATCTTTGTTTGGCTTAATTTTCCGTTTTATAAAATATACTAAGTAATGCAGTTTCCAACCTCTTTTCCTAAAAGGATGTTAAAATCCAAACGTTTGGTGAATCTCGCCTCCCACTCCAATTCCTCATTTCTTGGCGTATGTATTTCAGACCACGGTGTTATGACTCTCCCAGGCCCTGGCGCAGTGTCCATCTCTGACTCCCATCTCCTGTTGCCCACGTGCCATCAGCCCCAAGTCTGGGCCACTCCTCCCCCGCACCACCTCCCACCGCCCTCCTGCCGGGTCCCTCCCAGTGGCTCCAGCGGTCTCCAGTCCCTGCCTGCTTTCCCCTGGGCTCTCGCATGAGCTGCCCAATCAGTCACCTCCTTAGCATGTGCCTCTTTCAGCCACCCACGTACTGCTCCCTAAAATACCCTTCTTCACAGATTGTCCTCGACACCAGTGGTTCTCCACCAGGGCAGTTCTGTCCCTGGAGACGTGGCCATGTCACAGGGGGGAACGGGGTGCTACTCGTGTCTGGTGGGCAGAGGCCAGGGATGCTGCTGAACATCCTGCAATGCATATTACAGACAGCCCCTTCAACAAGGAATTATATGGTCTAGAACGTCAGTGGGGCCAAGGTTGAAAACCCTGCTCTAAGCAAAAGACGATCAATGGCTTCCTAGACTCTATTTAAAATAAAACAACCCAAAAGTATCCTGGAATTCAGGGCCCAGCATAATTAGACTTCCAGCATCTCTCCACCTTCTCTTCCCTTAGCTCCCAACACCCATGTCCTGCAAGACAAGCATTCAGCTTCAGACCCACCCTCACCTCCACCCCTCAGCACACAGAGTGAGAAACACTTTTGTCATCTCTGCCACCTGAAACAAAGCATGTATTCCCTCGGACTGCTGGTTGCCCTTCCACATGTGATGAGACATTATGACCCACCTCCTCGGGGCCAGGAACAGTCCCACTCTCCCAGGGGCCCAGCACATGGGGCAACACAGTGAGTCGCAGTGACTGCTAGAGAGGACGTTCCTGAAATGAGGAATGGGAGACTGTGCAATTCAAGTCCAAGGTGCTGTGCCCAAAAGAGCTTTTGAGCTTCTAGCAGCACTGGGTGTACTCTAACAGCGGGACTGCCTAGCTCCTCAGATTCCGGACACACTGTGAGCCGCATCACAGTGTCACTAGTGTCACTATATTTCTCGTCCAAAACCACCCCGATACCTGTGCAAGGCTCTGTGTCTGTGTTCCCGATGCTGCACAGATAGGCACTTGTGATAAATTCGTGTTGTAGGCAGGAACCCATCAATCCGATGTCTGCTGCTTTCTTTGCATGAATGACAGACTGTAGAGACTATTAGGTCCAAGGCCCTATTTCACAGACATACCAGGAGCTTCTCTGAGCTAGAGAGACGTGGGGTCATTTAACCCTATACCCTGCCCTAGGACATCATGATCATCATCATGAACATTGTTATCACAATGACATTAACATCACGTTACCATCATCGTTGTCTTTACTACAAAAATCGTGAATGCAATCTTCCATGGTACATTGCAGAACTAGGTGCTATACAATCAGACAACCTTTGTCTCCTTTGGATTTATAATCTAGGGCATTCATGGATGCCTAGGACTGGCAGAAGGCAGAAAAAGCTTTAGCTTGTGACAAAAATAAACTTAGGACAAGGCGTTTATAAGTGTGTAGTCGATCAACAAGAATTTATTGAGCTTAGAAAGAATAGAAGGTCATAGTGCCATGTAAAAAGAGAAATGAGATATGACAATAAAGAAATGCCACTGATTTTTTTAAAACTATCAAAATGCATCATCAAATTACCTGTTACCTTTTGAAATAGTCACCTTAAAATGGATTCCAATATTATTGATATTGTTTAAAATGCTTGCAGATTTCCTGTTTTAGGATTTTCTTTAAGGCCAATCTTTTTTTTTATAATCTGCAGGATTCTAAAACCATGCTAAAATTAGCATCATGTGACTCGATCACTTATGTTAGGCACTTCAGATCTCCAGGTAACTCAGTAGTTTCTAAAAATCAAAGCCATTCTTAAAGGGATATTTTTCACTGTATGATTTTGGAATATTTTGGGATGCAAGGGACATAAAATCCCACTTATAGTGGCTTAAAAAATGTGGGTTTATTTTTCTCAATAACAAGTCTGGAGGTTGGTAGTTGCTGGTGTTCACAACATATTCATTCACTCAACGGTGCAAGAACTGGAGTCTCTGTGGTTATCTTAGCCCCTCCCTTGTGGTGGCCAGAGGGCTGGCCTGTGCCCCGGGCATCAAATCTGTTGGAGGAAAGAGGAAGGAGGGATGTGAGAAGCTGCACATAGCTGTTTTCAGCAGAAACATAATGGGTTTCCCAGAACATCCCCCAGAATAATCCTTCATCTGTTTCACTGGCCGGAACAATCTCCCGTGGCATTTATAGCCTCTCTAGTAGAGATTGTCAAGAAAGAAAAGATTAGGAGAAGGTGCTAAGCAGCAGTTGACCGGGTTTCAGTGCCAGAGCACTTCTGAAGAGAGGTACGACCTTGCCAGGAGCCCTCACATGAGGTCCCGTGGTATTTGAAATGTAGTATTCAGATTTGTACTTCATTTTATAAGTTGATTTGCCTGAAGATTGGTAAATCAGGAATCAAATACACAGACATGGACACGCATACACAGCACCAAAGATGTTCTAACAACACGGTGAGGGACCTTCTCATCAGGCTGTGGAGACATGAGTCACTCCTCCGCGCTAAAGGAGACTGGGCATGCTTGCCGAGCAAGCCAGGGCATTTGTAGACAGTGCTAAAGGCAGGGAGAGAGAGAGGAGGAGGGCTGCAGGGTCATCTGCCTGTAGCTTTGTTTTAGTTTCTAGCTGCAGTTGCTGTTTTTTGGTCTACATTGTAAAAATAGTACAGGACTGATACGTTGACATCTGATTGCCAGTGTTGGAGGTGGGAGGTGTTTGGGTCATGGGGCGGGTCCCTCCTGAATGGCTTGGTGCCCTTCAGGTGCCCTTCCTTAATTCACAGGAAGCTGGTTGCCCCTCCCTCTCTCTCTCACTCCTTCTCTTGCCGTGTGACACACCTGCTCCGCCTTCACCTGGAGTGGAAGCTCCCTGTGCCCTCACCAGCAGCAGATGCTTCGTGTCCAGCCTGCAGAACCGTGAGCCAGGTAAACCTCTTTTCTTTATGAATTACCTGGTCTCAGGTGTTCCTTCATAGCAGTGCAAAATGGACTCACAGAAGGACAAATTCTTAGGCTGTGTGACCAATAGTATGTAGCAGAAGTAATGGCCAGGTACTCAGGAGGCTGGGGCTAGAGGATCACTGGAGCCCAGGAGTTCGAGGCTGCAGGGAGCCATGATCGCACCACTGCACTCCAGCGGGGGGGACAGAGTGAGACTTGTCTCTTAAAAAAAAAAGAAAAAGAACAAGATGAAGGAGTAATGGTAAGTCACTTCCAGTACTGGGTTATTAAAGTCTGTGGCTGGCTCCCGCCACCCCCCTTCTGTTCCCTCCCACTCTGGGGGACACTCATGACCACATAGGAGCAGCCGTGGAGAGGTCTGTATGCCGAGAAACTGAACCTCTAGCCAAGGGTGTGAACTAAGACTTGCAACAATGATGTAAGTGAACTTGGAAGGAGACTCTCCCAAGCCCGATTCAGTCTTGAAATGACCGCAGACCTGGCCAACAGCTTGACTGCAACTTCCTGGAAAACCACGAGCCAAAACTGCCCAGCTGAAGCACTCTCGGATCCCCAACCCTCAGAAACTATGCAAAACAGTAACTGTTTCTTATTTAAAGATGCTACGTTATGGGGGTCATTTGTTACATAGCAATAAATAACTATGATACAACCATAAAGAAGAAAAATCATGTAGTCGTCTTGTTAGAGACAGAAAAAGCATCTGATAATCTTTAACACATATTTATAATTTTTTAAAAAAAGAACTTCCCTGTCAGCAAGGAGAAGGCAATGTCCTTACCTACAAAAGACTACTCAGCACAAAAAACAAAAAGTTTTTACTTGGCGGTTGTCTTAGTCCACTTGTATTCCCATAAAGGAATACCTGGGGCTGGGTAATTTATGAAATAAAATAGAAGTTTGTTTGGCTCGCTGTTCTGCAGGCTGTACAAGAAGCTTGGCGCCAGCATCTGCAGCTGGGGAGGGCTCAGGGAGCTTCCACTCCTGGCAGAAGGTGAAGGGGGGCTGGTGTGCAGATCACGTGGGGAGAGAGGAGGGGAGAGAAAGAGAAGAAGGTGCCAGGCTCTCTGTAACAACCAGCTGTTGGGGAACTCTTGAGGGAAGCAACAGAGCTAGGACTCAGTGCCTGCCCCCAGAGAGGACATTAATCTATTCATGAGGGATCTACCCCCGTGACCCAGACACCTCCCATTAAGCCCATCTTCCAACATTGAAGATCAAATTTCAACATGAGATTTGGAGGGGACAAACAAACCACATTATAACAGTGCTGAATTCTTAAAACCTTTCCCTCTGAAATGAGAAATGAGACAAGCATGCTTGATACTGCCATCTTAACTCAATTTTACCAGAAATCCTAGCCAGTGAAGTAAAGAAATAGAAAAGAAATGAAAGGAATAAGAATTGGATGCAAAAAAATTAAGCTGTCATTATTTGCAGATGACATGATTGTGTTCATAGAAAATCCAAAAGTCTCTACAAATAAACTACTAGAATTAACATTTAGCAAGCTCTCTGGATAAAATGTCAATAAAAATTCATTGTATTTCTATATACCAGTAACAAAAAGTAGAAAAAGAAATTTAAAATTAATGCCATCTACAATAACATTCATAAGTCAAATACCTGACAATAAATCTAACAAAAGATATGCAAGACCTTTCTACCCAGCAAATTATAGAACGTTATTGAAATGATTTCAAGAAGACATATATATATATATACACACACACACACACATCCACCACATTCATGGATTAGAAGGTAAATGTTGATTTCCGCAAATAGATCTACACATTCAACATAGTCCAGTTAAAATCCCAGCAGACACATGGCATTGCATACTTTCAAGATTGGTTACAGGCTGTAGGCTTTCATAATCGTGAGACTCCTTAAAATTGAATGTGGGATTGATCTTTAGTTTCTTCTTTTATTATCGTTAGTACCTCAGATATAATGCTAAATGAAATTCAGACTTTCTAAAAAAAAAAAAAAATCCCAGCAGGCATTTTTGAGAGACTTGATAAATTGATGATAAAATGTACATGGACATGCAAAGAACTAATAATGAACAGGACAACCTACAGTTTGAATATGTCCCCCAAATTTCATGCATTGGAAACTTAATGCACAAATTCATATGTTGATTGGAGGTGGGGCCTTTGGGAGGTAATTGGGATTAGATAAGGTAACTAAGGTGGGACTACTGTATGGGACTGGTAGCTTTATAAGAAGAGGAAGAGGGAGCTGAGGGCATGCACGATCTTGCTGTCTCACCATGCGATGCCTTCTGCCATCTTATGATGCAACGAGAAGCCCTCACCAAGTGCCAGTGCCATGCTCTTGGACTTCCCAGCCTCCAAAACCACAAGCCAAATAGTCTTCTGTTCTTCATAAATTACTTAGTCCGTGGTATTCTGTTATAGCAACAGAAAACAGACTAAGATGGGACACAAACATTCAGCCCATAGCAAAGATCTGTGGCATTTAGAAGCATGTGAGTGACACACGAGTATTATACCTTTATTTCAATTTCAGTACTTGAGATACAAAGTTAAGTGAGAAAATTCTTAGAATATCTGTAGCAGCATTGTTTATAACAGTACAAACCAAAAATAATTCCAGTGTCCATTGACGATAGAGTGGATGTATCCATTGTATACCCACACAATAAGGATGAACCATCTACAGCAAGCAACAGCATAGATAATTCTCTCAAGCATTGTGTTGAGCAAAAGGAGCTGGACACAAAAGAGTACATACTGCATAATTCCTTTCATACAAAGTTCAAATCAGGCAGACCAAACCCACTGTGTGAGAGGAAGAGGCAGTGATTACCTCTGGAGAGGAGGGAGGAGGCAGGATTGGAAAGGGCCAGGAGGAGAGCACTGTTCTATCTCTGGTCATGGGCAGTGGTGGCATGGGTGTGTGAAATTCATGAACATCCGTTGAGCTAGATAATTATGATTTGTCCATTTTCCTAAATGTATGTTTATTTAAAATAACTCACATTTAGACTTACTTCTCCTCCAAGTATCTCCTTAAAAGCATGGCCTAATTTACCCAAAATCAGGAACTGGCAGTCTTCCTCTGAACGAGCAGAGGGAGCTCTAGCATTTGGTGTTTGTTACGCCAAAGTCATGCCCACTGGTGACTGCTGCAGCTCCTGCAGCCTCATGGTGAGTCAGCCTGTCAGCAAGTCTGTATTCAATCCCACCTATACCCGACTCTTGTGAACTAAGGTCTGGTCAGCAGTCACACAGCAATGCGGCCGAGCAGTATGCGTGTGCAGAGCTTTCAGCTGCTAAAGCCAAGCAAGACATTCTGTCTCTTCCTGATACTACTTCAGGGATTTTTCTCATCCCAAACTTCCACCTTGAGATACACTCTCAGCTAATGGAGAGAGTCTGGGAAAAGAAATGACTGCAAAAAATGTCAGGAGGAGAGGCAGAGGCTAGAGAAGCAATCTTACAACATTCCGCATGGTAAAGACAAGTTATTTATTAAAAAAAGAGGTCCAGATTGGCATCAGATTTCTTACCTTGTCTAGAGACCAAAACACGGTGATTTAACACCTGTAGGCTATGAAGAGAAAAACCCTACAACCCTGCAATCCAAGAATTTTCTTCTCAGCCAAGATACTATTCTCTGGTCAATACGCAAGAAGTATACTTGAGAATTTGTAGTATATATTATCCACACACCTAGCGTTGCCACATTGTACACACTCCAATGGGAAAACCCACATTTACCCCATCCAACCTCAGAATCTACTAACCAAACAAAAACAGAATCAAAACAAAGATCTCAATTTTGTGAATAGAAAGACAAAAAAGTAAACAAGATATACCAAGGTGTGTCTTTTCTCACTTGACCATTATAGAAATCTTAAATTAAAAAAGGAAAAATAGAACTTTTATACTCCATTTTATCTAGTTACAAGACAATAAAACTAGAAAAAAAAATAAGAATAAGAAGGAAGCAAAAAAAAAAAAAAAAACCCTTAACTATTATAAAATTAAGAGACACACTCATGGATCAAAAAGGAAACCAAAAGTGAAATTATAAATGGCCTAGAAAGCAATGGAGAAGCATACATTTTCTGTCAAAATCTACATGCATAGCAAAAGCTATTTATAATTTAAAATGTCTTCTTTAGAGAAAGAAGAAATCTAAAAAATGGATGTTGTATTTGTCTATAAAAAGGATGGGAAGTACAGAAAAATTATCAAAGCAGCAAGAAGGAATTAAAGAAATAGAAATAAAAAAAAACTTTGAAAGGATAAATAATTCCCAAAGTTGGTGTTTAAAAAGACCAACAAATGGCTAACTCTTATAAACCTGATTTATAAGTGAGAGGAAGGAAGGAAGGAAGGAAGGAAAGAAGGAACGAAGGAAGGACACACAGATAAAAAGCAATTAAAGAATTACAAGAAAATACTTTGGCAATAAATTTAAATCCTTAGAGGAAATGAATAATTTCCAATGAATTATATATTAACAAAATTAACCAAGAAGAAATGGAAATCTTGAAAAGACCAATTACTATAGTAGAGATGGGAAAGGTAAATAAAGACTACCACTAAAAACTACAGGGAATAAATGGTTTTAGAGTTTATATTTACTCAACCTTTAAAAAACAGATAATTTCAAGCTATAGAAAAAGTTTCCCTAATTTATTTTATACAACTAAGACAAAAACTTGATATTGTACAAAAGGAAAAATTATAACCTAATCTGATATATGAATATGAAAACAAAAATTCTAATCCAATATTAGCAAATATAATAATGGCAATGCATCAAAAGAAATACACTATGACCAAGTAAGTTTTATTACACAAATTCAAGGGTGGTCCAAGTATCAAGAAATCTATACATAAAATTGGTTGCAATAACAGATTAAAAGAGAAAATACATGTGGTCTATTAATACATATTGAAAAGGCACTTAATAATGTTCAGTAGCCATTTTTCAAAAAAATTCTAAATAAGATAAGAATATAAATCAACTTAAATATGTTACATGCTGGTTACAAAGTTTCATTAGCTAGTATCATTTAAATAGCAAATCACTAAAACCATTTTAATTATCATTAGAAACTAAACAAGAATGCCAGTTCTGCCATTTTTCTTGAATAGTGTCTTACAGGTTTTAGCAAATGCATTCAGGAAAGAAAGTGAAACAATTGGAATAAATATTAAGTAATAAAAAAATAAAAATTCTCTCTTGCTAATGATATAGTTTTATATCAAGAAAAGCAATTTAGCAAAATGACTAGATGTAAGATAAATATACAAAAATCAATAGCTTTTCTCTATGCAGTTTTTCATGCAGAGAAAAATGTCCCAAAAATTCTGTTCATAATAGTGGCAAAAACTATTGTTGTAAAGCTCATATGAATAAATATAATAGTGAAAGCATGCTATGCATATGAAGGAAACTTTGTAAATGTATTTGAAAGATACAAAATGAGTTTTGAATAAAGGAAAAGACATATCTCTTTATGGATAAGAAGACAATAACATAAAAAATTAATTCTCTCCAAATTATTATATATTATGTAAAGTTAATAGAATTTCAATTAGAATGCTGACAGAATTTTCTTCACCCTGAATATGGATTTTAAAAAGTTCATTTGGGCAGGTGGGGGGGGAGAAGAGGATGGATATATTCACACCTAATGGGTGCGGTACACACCCTCTGGGGGATGGACACGCTTGAAGCTCTGACTCAGGTGGGGCAAAGGCAATATAAGTAATCCAAACATTTGTACCCCTGTAAAATGCTGAAATTAAAAAAAATCAATGTCATATTTCACAGATCTAGAAAAATTAATTCTGTGCTTCATTTGGAGCCAAAAAAAGGGCCCAAATAGCCAAGGCAAAATTAAGCAAAAACATCAAATCTGGAAGCATCACATTACCTGACTTCAAATTATACTACAAGGCTACAGTAACCAAAACAGCATGGTACTGGTGTAAAAGAGAGACATAGACCAATGGAACAGAAGAGAGAACCCAGAAATAAACCTGGTAGCTACAACCAGCTGATCTTTGACAAAGCAGACAACAATGTACACTGAGGAAAGGAAGTCCTAGTCAATAAATGGTGCTGGGAAAACTGAATAGCCACATGCAGAAGAATGGAACAAGACTCCTATCTCTTGCCATATACAATAATTAACTCAAGATAGATAAAACACTTAAATGTAAGGCATGAAACCATAAAAAGTCTAGAAAAAAAACACAGGAAAAACTCTTCTAAACATTAGCCAAACAATTTATGACTAAGACCCCAAAGGCAAATACAGCAACAACAAAAATAAATAAATGGGACTTAATTAAATTAGAAAGCGTCTGCACAGAAAAGGAAATAATCAACAGACTGAATAGATAACCTACAGAATGGGAGAAAATTTGTAAACTATACATCCAAAAAAGGACTAATATCCAGAATCTACATCTACAAAGAACTCAGACAAATCAGCAAGAAAAAAAACGAGTAACCCCATTAAAAAGTGGGCAAAAAACAATAGATGCAGAGAGAAAGGAACACTCACATTAATACACTGTTGGTGGAACTGCAAATTAGTACAACCTCTATGGAAAACAGTATGGAGATTCCTCAAAGAAATAAATATAGACTTACCATTTGAGCCAGTGATCCCATTGCTGGGTATCTACCCAATTCAAACATACTTGAAAGCTACTGTACTCGAAGGAAGAAGCAAATACAGTCATCTCTCAGTATCCACAGGGTATTGGTTCCAGGATGCCCTCAGATACCAAAATCCGCAGATGCTCAAGTCCCTAATATAAAATGGTGTAGTATTTGTGTATAACCTACACATATGCTCCTGTACACTTTAAGTCATCTCTAGATTACTCATAATACCTAATACAACATAAATGATATGTAAATAGTTATATTGAATTTTTTATTTGTATTTTTTTATTGTTTTGTTATTTTTTGGTTTTTTCCAAATGGTTTCACTCCTCGGTTGGTTGAATCCCCAGATACAGAAGGCTGATCTACTGGACATAAAAGATGTTCTAGGCCGGGCATGGTGGCTCACGCCTGTAATCCCAGCACTCTGGGAGGCCAAGGCGGGTGGATCGCTCGAGGTCAGGAGTTCGAGACCAGCCTGAGCAAGAGTAAGACCCCGTCTCTACTAAAAAAATAGAAAGAAATTATCTGGCCAACTAAAATATATAAAGAAAAAAAAAAATTAGCCAGGCATGGTGGCGCATGCCTGTAGTCCCAGCTACTCGGGAGGCTGAGGCAGTAGGATCGCTGAAGCCCAGGAGTTTGAGGTTGCTGTGAGCTAGGCTGACGCCAGGGCACTCACTCTAGCCTGAGCAACAAAGCGAGACTCTGTCTCAAAAAAAAAAAATGTTCTAGAGATAGATTTTAATTTGAAAATAGAATTTAATATATGACAAAGTTGGTATGTCAACAAGCATGGAATTTTTTTAAAAGAATATTCTCAAGTTGTTAACATGAGTTATCATTGGAGGGTTGGGCAGGAAAAGTAGGTCATGCAGTTCTAGGGGGAAGAGGAACGGGAGGGATGAGGTTAGCAAACATAACAATAATAATAATAGAGAGCACTTACAGAGCTCTCACTAGGAGTCAGATACACACACACACACACACACACGCACACACACACACAGGGTCCTCTCTTGGTATCCGTGGGGGATTTGTTCCAGGACCCCTTCTCGTTATCAAAATTTGAGAATGCTCAAGTCTGAATGCTGAATTATTTGCATATAACCTAAACACATCCCCCCCTGTACTTTAAGTGTGCATAAATAATCTCTAGATTACTTATCACACCGAATACAATGCCTGCACACTACTTCATTTGGTGGATTCAGTGCAGTACTTGGCATGCAGCAAATTCAAATGTTTGCTTTTGGGAAA
The DNA here is from genome assembly GCF_020740605.2 of Lemur catta. Taxonomy (NCBI): domain Eukaryota; kingdom Metazoa; phylum Chordata; class Mammalia; order Primates; family Lemuridae; genus Lemur; species Lemur catta. The sequence goes on along the minus strand of NC_059152.1, from coordinate 12,933,511 downwards.
TCTGTGTAATTTTTTCCACCAAATATTTTCAATCCACAGTTGGGTGAATCCATGGATGTGGAATCCGTGGATACAGAAGGTGGCCTATATTCTATATATATATTATATACTCTGTATAGCATGTGTATATACGAGGGCTGTCTGGAAAGTATCCAGCCATGTCCTATGTTCTTGTTACATTAACAATGGCTGGATACTTTCTGGACAGCCGTTGTATGTGCACATACGTGTGTGTATATGTAAGCTTCTCTCTATACACATACACACATAGTATGTGAGTATTCCCTCTCTGTATTTATCTCCCTCTGTCTCTCCGTCTACCACAGGTATATATAAAAATGGATCTAATTCTTGTAACAAACCAATGGGGTAGACATATTATTAACCCCATCTGGCCAGATGCTGCAGTGGGAGGACAGGGAGTGAGGTCGCCTGAGCTCACACAGCTGGTAGGTGGCACAGCCAGCATTCCGACCTGGTGGTGTGGCTGCAGGGTCTGTGTCCCTAACTGCCGCTGTAATGCGCCCTCCTGAACAGACGGGGCTGTGTAAAGACAGACAGTGTGATAAGCCCCATTTGCCAGGGCGTGACCCTGACAAGCACCTGGCTTGTCCGCCCGACCCCAGCCCTGCCATTTACATAAACTTATGTATCTATGCGTATGTGCAAAGGGAATTACAATAAAAACAGACTTAGATCTATACCCACAGACCTGCAGGGGTATACATGGCATTGACAAGTAAGAAGAGCAAGTTAGAGAAATAATAATTCTATTTCCATGGAAACAAACAAACATGTGCCAAAATGTTAAATGGGGAGTTTTGTCACATACTTTCAAATGATGGATATCAGAAACCAGGGACAAGTTAGATGACAAATTCACAAGGAAGATTTTTTTTTTTTTAAGTTACAGGACTAGAAGAAGGGGAGAATTTGTAACGTGATTTCCTTGGAGCAGGCTGCTATCTTTCTGTGGGTCCCACTGCCCCACCTCAAGGGGAGGACATGGAGGGAGTCACTCTGTCCCCATCCTACCTAAGGACAGCAGCTTCAACAGACCTGCAGGGCCCTGGCTACCTGCCCGTGGAAATGGAGAGGCACATCGGACAGGCCCGACACCCCTGAGCAGGCCCGCTGCGTGACCCGGGTAGGGAGCGCCATTCCCAGTGTAATTCATGGCAGTGGTGCTTCCCCGCTTGAGGCCCTGGCCATTGTCCAGAAGGGACAGAGGAGAAAGAGCCAGGGAGACAGAGGGAGAGATCTCCTGAGCTGGGTAGTAACTGCGTTCCCCTAGAGCAAGGACAAGGGGGGCGAGAAACCCAGGGACCAGATGTGGAGCCTGTAAGAGGAATATGTCAGCCCGGAGCATTTCAGGAGAAATCCTGCGTGAAAAGGTATTTGCAAAGTGAGGGGGTCTGGTGCAGTCTGCATGATGGACAGCTGAACCGGGAGCAGCCAGCCCAGGGAATAGGCCTCACCTCTGCTGCCCTGGGGGTGCAGCCAGCGTCAGCAGGGGGCCTCCCAGGAACCCACAGATGTGCCCAAGACAGCAAGAGGCCACAGGGCTGTGTCACAAAGGCACCAGCCAAGTCAGAACCTCCTCCGCCTGCTTTGCCCACCTGCCCTCCTCCCTAGAAGGGCTGGTGGCGGCAGCTAGAGGTGGAGGGAGGAACAGAGGAGGATGAGAAGAGGAGCCACCGCACCCCCCGCTGAGGGCAGACATCCCCCCACAGGCTGGGGGTGGAGGCGGCAAACGGAGGGGTGGAAATCTGAATTTTCAATGGAAATATATTAAGTACAGCATAGGAGTGTTTGAAAAGAGACTGAGTGTTGTTATGTAAAATAACCAAGACTTTCAGTTTCCGCATGAAACACAGTCGTGGGGCCTGCTGAGGTTTCCATCCAGACAATGGCAGGGGACAAAGTTCCTCCCTGAACACGTCTGAAAGAGCCAGTGGGACACTAAAATTAATGGCGTGGATCATATGTCACAGGCTGTGCTTGCACAGCACACAGCTGTACAAACAGAACCTGCCCATGTCCCCAAAGCCACGTCCATGTGCGTGTGTTGTGTGAGCAAGGACAGACGTGGGAGGATGCAGGACGAGCTGGTGAAATTGGGGACCTGGGAACAGGGCGCCAGGAATGGCAGGAGAGCAGAGGGAGGCTGAGCTCTTCAGAGGACACACTTGGCCACGTCACAGCTTTGCCCCAGGCCAGGCCTGTCAGTATTTCTGGAACTGCTGACAGTGCTGAAGGCCGGCAGGGGAGCCGGGAGCCCCGACATTTGCCCGGCTGCTCAGCAGTCTCTTGCCAGCCTGAGCCCACTACGAGGACTGCTGGGCACGCAAGGCCTCGGCCCCTGCTGGGCAGGCTGAGGTGGTGCCAGGTCATGGCCACGCCGGACGTCCGGTCTCCCTGTCTCTGGTCTCAAAGCTGATCCCATAAGGGTGGGCAGAGAAAGGCTTCCCCAAATGTCCTCTGTGCCCCTCCACACTTTGATTTCTAACACAGACAGCACTTTCCATATTTTATTAAAATGTCATGCTTTTATGTCTGTTTCTTAGAAACAGAAAGTAAGTTCCTTAAGCTAAGAGCCGAATCATACGCCTCTCTGCATGTTCAGTAGCTGGCTCACGGGTACAAATAAATGTTTGTAATGAACTGCGGCCATACAGGTTCCTCGTTGGAAGATTCTTAACGAACTCAGTGACAGATCACAGTGACAATCCTTGTTTATCACTGAACTTTCTGGAACGAGCAACAAGAACACAGTGCTCTGCTCTTCCATGAAGTCAGAATATCCCCGGGCCGTGTGGGCATCTGCCCAGAGTCTGTGTTGTTTATTTTGCGTGTCTCTTCCCTCTACTGGAACATACGTTCGAGAACATTGCCTCATTTGTCTGTTATCCCCAGGCTCCGGAGTAGTGCATAACGTAGTTGAATGAGTGAGTGAATGAATGCATGGATCTTTCTCAGGGCTCATTCATGGTTAGCACTGTTACCAGGGTCTGTATGACGTGCTGGGCATTCAGAGCATAACAAGATGCGGTCTAATCCTCACCTTCAAGAAATCACCTTCTCAGGTGGGAAAAACAAGGAAGGGAGATAGGTAAACAAATAATTCTGGGACACAGTGGTGCCATCTGGAACAATAGAGGTTTTGAGAGAGGAGGACGCACCTTTGTCCCCAGGTGGCAGGGCAGGCAGGGCAGGCAGCAAACACAGTGGCTGACTGACAAGTCCTACCCCATTTCTCCCAGTTCTGAACCAGGGCCATGCAGGGGTGAGGGCCTGCCCTAGACCGTGGGGGCAGATCTGTGCTGTGATTTGAGGGGCTATAAGAATTAAAAGTATGTCACCTCTGGACTGCCTCGTAGCCGCAGATTCCTGCCCTGTTTGCTCATTATTGTGGCCAAGACAAGGAAAATCCTGTTGGAATAGTAATTCCCTCCCCCTGACTAAGCAACCAGAACAGAGTCAAATTCTGCAGAACTGGAAGCCAAAACAACCAGAATGTTGGTAGTTTCTGGGCACAGTGCTGAGAAGAAAGGTTACAACTCTCAAATTCCCAACTGCGTTAGTCCTCTTATCTTTCTTTATTCAAACAATGAATATATATTTAAGATATAATACATATATTTGAGTCTTCATGCTTGGCTGATAGTCTGACTAGTATGAGCTCTAGGTTGAAATGATTTTCCTCCAAATTCTGAAAGCTCTGCTCTACTGTCTTGGAGCTTCTGGTGTTGCCGTTGAGATGTCTGCAGCCACTTTGATTCCCGGTGTTCTGGATGTGACCAGATTGTCCTCTCCCCACCTGGAAGTACATAAAATCTTTTGTCTGTCTCCAGTATCCAGAAATTTCACACAAACAACCTAATGACTGGTGCTCACTTTCACCCACCGTGCCGAGTACTTGGTCTCCCTTTGAGTCTAGGAGTTTCCATCTCTTTTCCTCTGTCCTCTGTGATATTTCCGCAAGTTGATCTTCTAGTCTTTTTACTGAGTTTTTTATTTCTTCTACCATTTGTTTTTGTTTGTTTTTAAATTTTCAAGATCTCTTTTTTACTTCCTGAGTGTCCCTTTATTTATTTTTATTTATTTATTTTTGGCAGCATCTGGCTTTTGCTTCAGTTTCATTAACATCTTCTCTAATATTCCCCAGGGTATTAGACATCATTTTTTTTTTTAAGATTTTTCCCATTCTGCCATCTGTCTCTTTCAAGTTCTATTATATTTGTTTCCTTGTTTGCATGCTGATTCACGTTTTGTGATACAAGAATTCCTCGGGCATCTGGTGCTCCTTGGCTTCTGGCCCCTATTGAAGAGTGAGGACAAGTCTGATTAGAAGCTCTGGGCGTGTAGCTGACTCACCATAGGGCTCACTCCTTCCCTCCAGGCTGTTCTGGCTTTTGAGTCATTTCATTAGGAAAGACACTTCCTTAGGGAATAAAACCCTTACCTTTCTGCTAGTACTGAAGAGGGCAAGTATGCGACTGAACAGAATTGGAAAGGGTATCTAGGACTCTGTTTCTTAAACAGGTGCTCAGCCCAGATACCTTACGTTAGCATCCGTGTGAACCACACTGCCAGGAGCACCTGCAATCTCCAGTTCTTGAACACTGAGGATTCTGCAGACTGTGCTGAGCTACTTTCTCAGCCTTCCCCATTTGCTGGTTTAAGACTTAGCCTTCTTTAGATCAGTAAACTTTTTACCCTTCATCTTTCCAGCTTGTAAAATTTGGTTCCATTACCTTCCCTACATTAAGTACTCCTTCTCCTTCTGGAGAATTGTGTTTATTTATGATTCCAGACTTCTGCTTTCTGACTGTGGTTAACAGAAGAATGGCAGTCCTAGAGACGGCCAGATCCTGATCCCTGGACTCCGTGAACATGCAGGTCACATGGCAAAGGGAACTATGGTTGCAGATGAAGTTCCATTTGCTAATCAGCTCACCATAAGATAGGAAGATTATCCTGGGTTATCCGGGTGGTCCCAATGTAATCACATGGGTCCTAATAAGTGGAAGATTGAGGCAGAAAAGGAGGTCAGAGTGACACAGTCTAAGAAGGATTCCACCTGCCATTGCTGGCTTTGAAGGTGCAGAAAGGGAGCCCAGAAGCTAGAAAATGCAAAGAAGTGAATTCCGCCCGAAGCTTCCAGAAAGGAATGCAGTCCAGCCAGCACCTTGACTTTGGCCCAGTGAGACCCGTATTGCTCTTCTAACCTACAGCACTATAAGAATAAATTTGCGTTGTTGGGTATTTAGGCCACTAAGTTTGTGGTAATTTGCTACAGTAGCCATAGGACACCAATACACAAACCATGAAAGAGTAGCTGCTATCTGTCTCACCTTCCATATATAAACAGGTAGAAACTGGGCAAAATACACGAAACAACTGTTTTTAGATATTGGCAATGGCAATGCAGGACTGTGATCCTCAAAACATGGTGCACGAACAAAATGAGCCCTGTGACTGTCCCACTTTCTGTCCAGATGATTTGCAGGCTGCACTGCACAGAAGGAAACCCCACAGAGCCCAGTAGTTTCACAAAGTTGAAACGTCAGAAATCAGAATTTAGGAAGGCCAGGGAGACTAGAATTTGTAGGACAGAGTAACAGCAAGTTCAGGAGCTACACGGAAAGAGAGTCCAGGAATCAGCACAGGGATCCTCTTTAGTGTTTGTAAGAATACCAGTCTGCACGTAAATCGGGTCAAATTCCATTATGCCATGCAAAACCAACTTTTGGAGAAATGCAAATTTCTGGGAAGTGATAACTGAACAATTCCCAGAGCTCATACAGGAATCACAGAGTTAGATAATCATTAAGTTCCCATAAGTGGGGAGACCTAGAAAAATAAATGGGGCCCTGAAAATAAAATCCTTTAGTAGTGGGACTAAACTAGCTCTGGAGTAAAACATACTGTAGATCCACTCAAAAATAAAAGTTTAAAAACAAGACTTAAAAGCAACAAGTACTTTCTTACCTGTGGGGCAAGTTTTAAAGTCCAAAACCTTTAAAACAATATTATATACAATACTATAAAATTTGTAGGCACAGCATTTGATAACAAACTATTAGACATGTGAAGATGCAGGGATGTGCAACTCAAAACAAGAAGAAAAATCAGTCAGTAAAAATGGATCCAGAAATGACAGTGAGAATGGAAATAGCAATACTTAACTCACTTAGAAATCCAGAAATGACAGAGTGAATGGAAACAGCAAGGCTATATAAATAACTCACTTATTTACATAGCATAAATACATACAAAGTGCTTTTTAAAAAAAACATGAATGTAACGAAGAGAGAAATTGAAGATGTAAAAAAATAAGTAGATTGAATTTTGAGAGTCAAAAAATCATGTCTGAAATGCACAATTCACAACTGCAAAGATGTGGAAACAACCCAAGTGCCCATCAATACATGAGTGGATTAATAAAATGTGGTATATGTATACCCTGGGGTTCTACTCAGCCACAAAAAAACAATGGTGATCTAGTACCTCTTGTATTATCCTGGAAAGAGCTGGAACCCATTCTACTAAGTGAAGTATCGCAAGAATGGAAAACAAGCACCCCATGTACTCACCATCAAATTGGTGTTAACTGATCCACACTTACGTGCACATATAGTAGTAACATTCTTTGGGTGTCAGGCAGGCAGGAGGGAGGAGGGGGGATGGGTATATGCACACTTAATGGGCGTGGTAGGCACCGTCTGGGGGATGGGCACACTTGAAGCTCTGACTCTGGTGGGGCAAAGGCAATATATGTAACCTAAACATTGGTACTCCTGTATTATGCTGAAATAAAAAAAAAAAAAAAAAACAGAGGTAAAAGCTTTATGCAAATGCTTAAGCAAAAAAGAAGGAAAATAGTGCCTGAAATGAAAAAATTCACTGAGGAAATTAATGGAAGATGAGACACTGTAAAAGAATATATCATTGAACTTGAAGTCATCACAATAGAAGATCATCCAATGAAAGACAGAGAGAGAAAAAAACTGAAAACAGTAAAAAAAGCAACAATGACCTGTTGGAAAATTAGTATAACATACCTGTAATTGGAGTCTCATTTAGAGACAATGAGGAAGGGACAGAAAAAAATGCCAAAACTTTTTCAACTTTGATGAAAGTTAAAAACCCACAGATCCAAGAAGAGCAGGAAAACCCAGGCAAGATAAACACAAAGAAAACCACATCAAAGCACACCATAATCAAATGGCTGAACACTTGTGATAAAGAGGACATATTAAAACCAACCAGAGAAAAAAGACACATTAGGTACTAAGGAATACAGATAAGAATGAATGTAGACTTTTTGCCAAAAATTACGCAATCAGAAGACAATGAGAAAACATGTTTAGAGTGATGAAAGAAAAAAATTGTCAAATAGACTTCTCTACTCATAACAAATATTTTAAAAGTACAAGTGAATTAAAAACTTTTTCAGATCAACAAAATCTGCAGTATCTCTTTGCCAGCAGATCTGCACTATAAGAAATATAAAAGTAGAAAAATAATTATACCAAATCAACACAAAAGAGAGTAGGGTGATGGTTATTTTCATTACTTTGATTGTTATGATGGATATGATTATTGCTATAATTATGATGTTTTCATGGGTGAATACATATGTCAAAACTCATCAAATTCTAATGTTAAATATATGAAATTTGGGTATCAGTTGTGCCTCAATACAGCTGTAAAAAACAAAAAGGCAGGACATAGACTTGAAGAAAACATTTGCACATTTTCAACACATATATATGAGAAAAGAACTATATGCAAAATGTATGTAAAAATAAGAAGACAAAACAACCAATTTAGCAAAGGGCAAAGGTTAAACAGACATTTCATAAAAGATAACATACAGGTGGTAAATAAGCACATGAAAAATGCTCGTCCTCATTAATCATCAGTGAAATGATGAAACCACAATAAGATACCACTACACACCCACCAAAATGGCTGAAACTTAAGAGACTGGCCCTGCCTAGTGTTAGTGATGACATTGAGCAATTAGAACTCTTGTGCACCACTGGCACAGCTGTTTGGGAAAGAGCTGTGTTGTTTCTTTAAAAGTTAAACATACAAATGACCCAGCAATTCCACTTACTTAAGAGAATGAAAACATATATCCATATAAATACTTTTATGTAAATTTTTATAGTAATCTTATTCATAAGAGCCCAAAACTAGAAACAATTCAAGTGTTCAAAAAACACTTAAATGGATTAAACAAATGGTGGTCTCTCCATAATATGATATGCTGCTCAGCATTAAAAATAAGAAAGTGCTGATATATGTAACGATTTATATGAAGGTCAAAAACATACTGAGCAGAAGCCACACCCAAATGTCTTCATACTGTATGACTCATTTTATGTGAAATTTTCAAAAAGGCAAAACTAATCTATAGTGACAGAAACCAGATGAGTGGCTTCTTGGGAAAAGAGTTATTAGTGGATTGCCGGTCAAGGGACATAAGGGAGCTTTCTGGGTGATGAAAATATGCAATATCTTGATTGTTATCATGCTTACAGCAATGTACAAATTTGTGAAAACTTATAAACTTTATCTGTAAAATGGGTGCATTTAATTTAAGTTATACCTCAATGAGGTTATAAAGGCATAAACTTGGTTGGTATTTTTTAAAAAATTCCTTTATTATCTCTTTAGTAAGATTTATGGAGGGAATGAAATTATATGTGTGTTTTCAATCTATCATCTTGACGAACAAGTTTTTGCTAATTTTTGAAGCATCCCTACAGGGCTTGGCTGAATACCATGTACTTGAGAACTTACATAACAGCTAATATTTTTGTACTACTTCATAATTTACAAGGACTTTCACACATATCTCATTTTATCTTTAAAAAATACCTCGAGAGGTTTGGCAATGATTCCTTGGATATGACACCAAAAGCAAAGGAAACAAAAGTAAAAATAGATAAATTAGACTACATCAAAATTGAAAACTTCTACGCATCAAAGGATACAATCCACAGAGTAAAAAGGCAACCTATGGAACAGGATAAAATATTTGCAAAATCATATATCTGATAAGAGGTTAATATCCAGAATATATAAAGAACTCCGAAAACTCAACAACAAAAAAAAACCCAAATAACCTGATTTAAAAATGGGGGAAGAACATGAAGAGACATTTCTCTGAAGAAGAGGTACAAATGGCCAATAAGCACACAAAAAGATGCTCAATATCACTAATCATTAGGAAGAATGTAAACCCAAACCACAATGAGATGTTACGCCACACCCATTATGATGGATACTATGAAAAAACAAAACAGAAAAATAAGTGTTGGTGAGGACATAGAGAAAGTAAAAATTAACACCCTGGTGCACTGTTGGCAGGATTGTAAAATGGTGCATCCTCTGTGGAAAACAGGATGGCGGTTCCTCAAGAAGTTGACAGCTGGATTATCACCTGGCCCCACATCGCACTTCTGGGTACACGCCCGAAAGAACTGAACGCGGGGACTCGGGATATTTGCAGACTCGTGGTCAGGGCATCAGAGCTGCAGCTGGGGAAGGTGACAAGAGGTCCGTGGGTGGCCCGTGGCGAGGGTCCTCAGCACCAGGAACCGCACACTCAGAAAGGGTTAAGAGGAACACTTCTGTTATGTGTATTTTACCACGATTTTAAAAAACACCTCAAGAGGCAGATTTGTGTCCCCGTTCTGCAAATGAGAAACCTGCGGGGCGGAGAGGTCAAGCGACGTGCGGAAGGTCCCACAGGAAACTGGCAGCGAGGCCTGGATCCGAACCGGAATCTTCCTACCGTGGACTCTGCACGGTCCCCACAGTCGGCTCTGCAGAGGAACGATCGGTGGGTCGCAGAGAGGCCGAGCTGTCGCGCGTTAATCGCGGCGTCCCCCGGGGTCACAGTAGCCCGAGCGGCCCCGGAGGACACGCGCCCGGTTCCCGCTTCCTGGACGGCGAGCGGGCTCGCGGGGGCGCAGCGCAGACAGGCTCTGCAGTGGGGTCCCCAGCCGGCAGGCCGGACCCAAGCCCGAGATGTGCCGGCTGAGCAAGGAGGGGGCTCGTGCCCAGCATGGCTGCGGGTTCCCCGCTCCCCGTTTGTTGTATCTGAGTGAGTCTCTCTCCTGCCGCGGACGCACCGCGGGCGCCTTATTCAAAAGCCCTGCGGACTAGTCGCTCCTGGTTCCCAGCGCCAGGGCCCAGCCTGACCGCCGGCTCGCGGTGCGGAATCACCCCGGCTCCATCCGGGGGACCAGCGCGTGGGACGCCCTCGTCACCGGGGCCTGGGTGGCCGGGGCTCTGCATACCTTCCCGCAAGCTCGGCCCGGGGAGTCTCCACACTGGCCCGCGGAGGCCACTTTGCCAAGACAGCACCGCTTTCTCTGGGCCGCCGCCTCCACTCGGAGTCTGAGGACCGGTGTCATCCTCGATCCTTGGAGCAGATCGGTTCCCCACCCGGAGGCCGGGGGCCGGCCAACCTACTGTGTCTTCCAACGGGAAATTGTTATTCTTTGTCCCAGGGAGCAAGTAACAGACTCTACCCTTCCCTGGGAAATCACAGTTGATTGACTGAGTTGCTAAGACTGTGGGCTCTGGAATATCCCGACTACTCCGGCTCCGGGGCCAGCACCAGGTGCTCTATAGAAGGCGACAGCGGCTGCTGCTGTTGTGTCCCGGCCTAGGTTCTCAGCCCTGGCTTCCTGCAGGGATGGCTCACCTGGCCATGCCAATCCTCCAGGTGACAGCCCTGCAAACTACCCGAACTACCTGCAGCCACCCTCGCCAAGACCTCAAGCCTTGAGGTGTCCCTGGGGCCTATAGCCTCTCTCACCTGCGCTAAAGCACCGCCCGAATCTCTTAAGTTGCGTGTCTGCCGCATGCCTAGTAGGCCCCGGCTCTGTCTCGCAGTTACTCCAAAGGAGAAATTGCCATCTGCCCGCGCTTCCGCAGCTTTGCTTGCTGGGCTCTGCCTGCCCCAGCCCCTCAGGACGGCTGCACCATCGCACATTCCTCCTCACCGCGCCCCCTCGCCTCCCCACCAAGCGCACAGAGACGTGCCTGCAATCAGGGCCCAGCCGGCACCGGCTATTCCAGAGTTCCCCAGACTGAGCGCCAGTGATGCCCAAGAGGCCACCGGGCTTCCAGGGGCTGCACGACCGAACTCAGGAAAGCCACCAGGTCCAAGCGCAGCAACCTTCCCCGATGCTCTGGGCTTTCATAGTATTTCTTTCTTTTCGTTTCAAGAAGCAACATAAGATGATTTAAGGCACACATTTTCAATATTCTAGCGCCTTGCTACAACACACAGAGCAACAGTTCCAGAATAACTCGGTATCTGTAATCCATAATTTATATCCAAATTTGTTGTGTTCAATTATTCATATCCTGCAACAATGTGTCCCCAAAGAGGCAAACAAACTCAAAAGAAATCACACAAAATGTAGGAGATAAAAAAGTAACCCAAGTGTTGCAAGGAATAGGGTGGGGTGGGGAAGGGCCAGGGGAAATACAAGCGTGATCAGAAAGAATTTTCCCCAAAGCCCAGACAAAATTGGTGTCTGTTGCCATGTTCTCTTTGGGGAGTTGGGGGGGGTAGAAGTGGCCACACACTGTTTTTTTCTTCCTAGCACAGATACCACCAAACAGCATTTCTTCTAATCGATTTTGGGGAACAGAATTCAGTCAACATTTCTACAAAAATGTATTAATCATCTAGGATGTGCCAGGCACGGTTCTTGGCACACAGAAGATGAATAAGACACAGCTCTTGACCCTGGTGAACTTTTATTCTCACCAGAAAGGCAGGAAAGAAACAACGTCCCCCACAGCAGCCTGGTAAATGCTAGAAGGGAGGGATCTGAACTCAAGATGAGAGAGTCATCGGTCCTGCCAGTGGGAGGGTGTCAGACAGCTTCACAAAGAGAGAACGTTTGGGGTGGCTGGAAGGGAGAGTTTTTCGGCTGGATAAGGTCACGATGGATCACTGGGCAAGGCAGAAGGACAACCTAACAGAAACCTGAAGGCATGGAAATGCAAGATTTCTGTTCTTCTCCACTCGAGATTTCAACATAAGCCATGGAATTGAATTGAACTAATTTTTTCACCAAGCTGTTACATACATAGCCTAAGACCTAGACTCAACTGCTGGAATATTGGCTGTGCTTTTGAAGTATTTTTATATTAGGAACAAATAGAGGCAATTTCACGTTAAATACCAGGGAAGAAATTAATGAAGCAATCCATGCTTTCAGTGAAAAATAACAGCATCAAAAATAACAGCACCTAAGTTGTTCATTTCATTCATTCGGCAAGTCTTTGCTGCATTCAAGGAGCGTGGTGGTGAACACACACGCAAGGCCTGGGGCTGGTATTCTACTGGCGGAGGGAGCCAGTAAACCGACCAGCAGGCTCTACACACCAGGCAATGACAGACAGACATGGTGGTTGGAAGAGTCTCTGGAGAGGCAGATTGGAGCAGAGGCCTAATGAGCATATTAGTGGAGAAAGCACAACAAGTGCAAAGGCCCTGTGGCTAGAGTGTGCCTAAAAGGACCACAGTGGAGCCAGGGAAGCCGGGAAGAAACAAGATTGGGATGGTGGGCAGGGACCAGAGGAACTTGAAAGGAATGTGATTCATCTGAGAGCCAAAAGGCACGTTGGAAGGTTTTGAGCAAGAAGATGTCATGCTCTTAAGTTTTTAAAAGATCATTCTTCATACTGTGAGATTTTGTTGTAGGGGGCAACAGTAGAATGCGGGGTACAGTCAAGAGATGGCTCAGAAATCTAGGTAAGCGCTGACGGTGACTAGGACAGGGGGAGTTGTGGAGGAGGTAAGACGTGATCAGACTGAAGATACAATTTAAAGGGAGAGCCTAAAATATTTGCAGCTGGCATGAATGTAGGGTGTGAGGGAAGGAGAAGGGTCAACGTGACTCATGGGATTTGGGCCTGAACATTTGGGTGAATGATGGTGCCATTTCCTGAAAAGGAAACAGCGGGGGAGGATCTGAGTCCGGTGTGAAATTAAGAGCTCGCTTTTAGACGTGTTAAGTTTGAGCCACTTTCTAGTCACCCACAAGGCGATGCTGAGGTGGCCTTGGGGCACACGAATCAGAGCCTCTGGAGAAAAGTCAGGGCTGGAGACAGAAAGTTGAAAGAGGCCCGTTTATAGATGGTGTTCAAAGCCCTGTCATTGGATAAGATGACCTAAACTGAAAGCATTTGAGAAGAGAAGAGGTCCAAGGACTGAGACCTGGACATGTCCAGTATGTACAGGAAATAAAGATCAGGAACATTCAGCTAGTTGTCAGTAGCCCCTTTTAAGGTTTCCTAAAAGTGTCATCCAACAACTCGATAACTTCCACTTCCATCGCATATGGGGCCACACTTAGCTGCAAGGGAGGCTGGGCAATGAAGTCCTGTAGCTGATAAAATCAGGAAGGATGAGGAGGAGGCTGGCTACTGTGTGGGTCCCTGACAGTCCCTCTCCTTCACCAATAGGACTCTGCACATCCCCTGTTCTGACCCATTTGCCCGCCCACCCCCGACCCAAGCAGGGCTGCCAGAGACTGATGCCCCAGAAGGCAAGAGAAGAAAGTGTTTCAAGAAGACAACCAAATGCTCCTCCCCAAAAGGATAGGCCTCAGGATGGAATAGATCCAGTGCCAGGCACATTGTGGGATCTCGATAAATAGCTGAGGGAGGAAGGAAAGGAAAAAGAAAGGGGGGAGGAAAAGACACAGGGAAGCAAGAGAAAATCTAGGCAATAATAGAAGTCTCATAAATTTCTCAGTGAAAGAGCACAGGACCTGGAGTCAGGAGACTGTAGTTCACCTACCAGCCCCGGGCTACTTGCTTAATCAACCTGAGCCCCCTTCTTACCAAGCCCCCAGCAGAATATTTCTAACACAGATCCTGCAATAAAATGGCTACTGTGACCTGTGGCTAGTGGCACTGTGAATTGGCACATCCCACTAGAGAAGCAATTCATTAGTGTGAACCAAGAATCCACAAAAATATGCATACTTTTGACCCATTTTTGAGTTTCTGTTCAAACAAGATAATTCCAAATATTTTTTAAAACATGCACAAATATTGAAATAGCCTGTGTCCCTGACAATGTTGTGGGCTCTGGACTATTTTGTGTGGGAGAGTAAAGCATTAAACGATTAACCACTATAGTCCAGTCTCTATTATTAGGAAATGGACACAATTACTAACTGGTACCAAGGGGGTGAGTCTGGCTGATTGGGGCTAAGCTGGAAGTCAGGTTACTTCCGGTGGTGACAAAGAGAAATAGGAAAATAGCTTGTAATAAATAGAGTTAGTCCTGTGATCTTTGGGGGAAAGTGGATGATCCACTCTAATTTCAGTTTCCAGTGTGTGATTGACACAGGCGCAGTGTGGGGGTGCCAGGCAGTGACTGCCTTCCCTGGAGGACGGGGGGCTTCAAGTGCTGCAGCAGGAACTAGCAAGGATGCTGCAGTGTGATGCCATAAACAAAAAAGGCAGGGCTGACATGCATAATTCACTTGGATTACAGCTGTGCAAAAGTAGGTGATTTTTAAACTTTTGGGACTTTTGCAATGTTTTTTATTAAGCTATAAATTTACAAATTTTAATTACACATTAAAAACATATATATTACATATTATATGCTTAGAGTGTTTTAGTGTACAGTTCTGTGGGTTTTGTGACAAATGCATATAGTCATGTAACCACTACCACGATCAAGATATTGCACTGTTCCCTCACCCGAAAAAGTGTCTTCATACCCCATCGTAATCAACTCTCTGCCCCTATCCCAACCCCAGGTAACCAGTGATCTGTTTTTTGTCCCTGTCATTTTGCTCTCTCCAGAACATCTCGTAAGTGTGATCTGTAGCCTTTGAGTCTGGCTTTTGCTTTCCCTTTAATATCAAGAACAAGGCAAGGATGTCCACTCTCACTGCTCCTATTCAACATCATACTGGAAGTTCTAGCTTTGCAATGAGACAAGAAAATAAAATAAAAGGTATACTGATTTTAAAGAAAAAAAGTCTATGTTCACAAATGACCTGATTGTCTATGTAAAAAATCCCAAAGAATTAACCAAAAAACCCTCCTAGAACTAATAAGCAATTATAGCAAGGTTTCAGAAACAAGATTAATATACAAAAGTCAATTGCTTTCTCATATACCAGCAATGAACAATTAGAATTTGAAATTAAAAACACAGTGCCATTTACATGAGCACCAAAAAAATACTGAGGTATAAATCTAACAAAATAGAAAAGATCTGGGCCGGGCACGGTGGCTCACGCCTGTAATCCTAGCACTCTGGGAGGCCGAGGCGGGTGGATCGCTCGGGGTCAGGAGTTCGAGACCAGCCTGAGCGAGACCCCGTCTCTACTAAAAATAGAAATAAAAAATTATCTGGACAACTAAAAATATATATAGAAAAAATTAGCCGGGCATGGTGGCGCATGCCTGTAGTCCCAGCTACTCGGGAGGCTGAGGCAGGAGGATCACGTAAGCCCAGGAGTTTGAGGTTGCTGTGAGCTAGGCTGACACCACGGCACTCACTCTAGCCCGGGCAAAAGAGTGAGACTCTGTCTCAAAAAAAAAAAAAAAATAGAAAAGATCTGTATGAGGAAAACTATAAAACTCTAATGAAAGAAATCAAGGAAGATCTGACTAAATGGAGAGTATGGATAAGAGTATGGATAAGAAGATGCCATTATCAAGATGTCAGTTCTTCCCAACTTGATCCATAGATTCAATGCAATCCTAATCAAAATCCAAGGAAATTATTTTGTGAGTATCAACAAACTGATCCCAAAGTTTATATGGAGAGATAGAAGACCCAGAATAGCCAACCCAAATTGAAGAAGCATAAAGTTGGAGGACTGACACTATCTGACTTCTACCCCTACTAATTCTGCTAATTCTAGTTCTACTGTAATCAAGGCAGTGTGGTATTGGCAAAAGAACAGATGAATCAGTGGAATAGAACACAGAGCCCAGAACTGAACCCACACAAGGACAGTCACCTGGTCTTCGACAAAGGCGTAAAGGCAGCACCGTGGAGAAAGGCTGGTTTTTAATCAAATGGTGCTGGAATAACTGGATATTCACATGCAAAAAATGATGCTAGCACAGATCTTGTGCCTTTCACAATTAACTCAAAATGAATTATAAGCCTAAATGTAAAATTTAAAACTATAAATATCCTAGAAGACAACATAGGAGAAAATTTATGTGATCTTGGTTTTGGCGATGACTTTTTAGGTATAACTCCAGAAGTTCGATCCGTGAAAGAAAAAAATTGACAAGTCAGATTTCATTAAAATTAAAAACTACTGCTTTTTGAAAGATGCTGTTAAAAAAATAAGACAAATCACACACTAGGAAAAAATCTTTGCAAAACGCATCTCTGATAAAGGACTAGTATCCAAAACATACAAAAAAATCTTAAAACTCATCAATAAGAAAATGAACGACCCATTTTAAAAGTGGGCAAAAGCTATGAACATACCCCTCACCAAGGAAGGGGTATATAAGGATGGTAAATAAGCATAAGAAAAGATGCACAACATCATATGTTGTCAGAAATTTGCAAATTAAAACAACGAGATACCACTGCACACCTATTAGAATGATTAAAGTCCAAACACTGACAAACAGCAAAAGCTAGAGAGGATGTGGGCCAACAAGAACTCCCATTCGTTGCTGGTGGGAATGCAAAATGGCACAGCCACTTTGGAAGACAGTTCGGCAGTTTCTTACAAAACTAAACATGTTCTTTATATCATCCAGCAATCGCACTCCTTGGTATTTACCCAAATGCTTTGAAAACTTATGTCCCCCCGGAAACCTGCACACAGATGTTTCCAGCAGCTTTACTCATAATTGCCAAACATTGGAAGCAACCAGGATGTCCTTCAGCAGGTGAATGAGAAACAAACCATGATACATCCGGACAATAGGATTATTCAGCAATAAAAAGACTTTAGCTATTCCACCCCAAAATAACACAGAAGGACCTTAAATGCATATTGCCAAGTGAAAGAAGCCAACTTTAAAAAGCTATATGCTGTGCAATTGCCACTACATGACATTTTGGAAAAGCACAACTGAGGAGGCTGTAAGATCAGTGGCTGCCAGGGCCAGGTGAAGGGAGGGGTTAACATGTGGAGCACAGAGGGTTTTTATGGCAGTGACGATAGTCCACACGATACCGTAGCAGTAGATACATAAAAACCTAAAACCAAATCTGCTCTAAAAAATAAAGTCTATTAATTTTTAAAAATATGAAATGACCATTTCAACCATATTCCCTTAACAGAGAGATCCATCCTGGAATGGTTTAGCCGTAACCACCTCAGAGAGGATCTAATTCACCGCCTTTGTTTTATCTATGACAAACTGATATGAAGGAGCAGATTCTTTGTCCTGGATTACATAACTGATTAGAGGAAGAGCTAGGACCAGAGCCAAGTGTTTTGGCTCTTAGCCTAGTCCTTTTTCTCTAAAATGTTTAGAATTGCATGATGAATGCTTACACAGGTTTGTACACGGAAGGACCTTATGCCTACACCTGCATTCCAAGGTTTCAAGTTGTAAGAAATGGTGATCGAGTCCATAGCTCCAGCCCCTACTCATCTTTTCCCTTCAATAACCCGTGGGTCATTTAAGAGCCAGGAGGCCTGGTCTGGACAGCTCAGCCTTTTGCACTCCCTGGACCAAGTACACCAACACTTGCCAATTACACCAGTGCCCATGTCTGCCACGGCACGGCCCCGGGCCAGGTCCGTGTGGATTTTGAAGACTATGTGAAAGAGGAGATTGGACAGACTGGGGCCAGAAATAACTCTTGACATTTTCAAAGAGCTGCCAAGATGAATTCAGAGAAGTGGTGGCAAAGGGTCTGGACTGGGCAGAGGACATTCCGCTTCTCATCTGGGCTCAGCCACTATCCAGCTGTGCACTTTGGGCTTTGCCATCAGAACCCGCATGAAGGATTCCGTGTATGCTAACTGAAGAGCTGCGTTCCTTTCTCTGGGAAGGTCATCTTTGGCGATGCATAGGGACACACAGCAGAGAGGGTGTCAGTGAGGGAGAGATGGACTCACTGCCTTCCAAATCAGCTTGAGGTTTCCTTCTGTTATCCATTCTTCGGTTTGCTAAATATTTATAGAGCTCTGAGAATACGCTCTATCTGATTCCATGGGAAATTCTAAATAGTTCTCGAACATTTATAACCTAGATTAAAAACCCTCGGTAATGATCCACAGTACTATTCACAAAGCAGGTTGTGGAAGGTTGGATTCCTCAGGAGGCAGCTGCTGAGTGGGAGTTCAGCACGAAGGATGTTTTTTAAGGAGTGCCCTGGGCATCGTGAGATGCGATGATATGGATGGGAGGGGGAGGGACCAGGATGGGGCAGAGGGAAAAATCAAGCTATGATTTGAGTCCAACGACAAAATCAACCAACCCTATGGGGAGCTCTGGGACTAAAATGACCTTGCAGAAGTGGCCCACAGTGGCCCACAATGGCTCCATACCCCCACAGTGGCTCCATACCCCCAAACTGGATCAGACACCGTGTGTGGGCTGCCCTGGAAGGAGCATGAACCCGGGCAAGGTGTCTCTCTGCAATGGGGCTGGCAGCTGCAGGTGTCTGCGGATGACACACCCCAGCACCTGGGCGGCAGAGCCTTCTCGGACTGGGGGGTCTGGGCGTGCGTCATGCTGCCCACCACACAGGTGCTCAGTAGGTGTATGAGGACGGGATGATGAACACTTGCAGAATCCTATTATTTTCACAGGAATTTCCACTTCCAGAGTGATTCATAAAATGTAGCCACTCTGCCAGTCACAGTTGCCACTATCTAAAACAGAAGTCCTTTTCTAGCCCCAAAAGATGTCTCTGGCTTTTCCTAGGATGATAAAATCTCCCGACCAGACACACAGTTCTCTGCGTGCCTTTGGCCTGGAGACCAATGAGTCAACCATTACCTCCACTTTATTTTACAATCAGTCCCTAAAGCCAAATGCTCTTTCTGCTTTCGATTTATTCACCAAGAAAACTGCCCCCCAATGGTTAATTTGCAACATTTAATTGATCTCCAGGCCTTATCTGCTTGGTCTCCAAGCCCAAAACCAGTGTCAAATCAATTTCCTGGTTCCCCTGAGAAGGAAGAAGGAACCCCAAACCTGTAATAGAAACTCTTTGGTCCCCAGGCTCCTGCATTTCCATTCTATTCCTGGTTGTCAAGGAAAGATTGCAGGGAACTCGAAGAACATTCTGAAAGATTCTGAATGTTTTGCACGAATGAAGTGGCGCTTGAAGGGACGTTGGGATTTATACACCCAGTGATAGGGATGGGGTATTCCAAGCAGGGGAAGGGCTCAAGTAAAGTTGGAAGGACAGAAAATATAGGGCAGGTCAGGGCAGGTCAGTAGTTTAGCGCAGTTGAGCTGTGTAGGGTGGGGAATGTTTGTGGGAAGAGAGGCCTTTGACTGCTAAGAACGTTTATTTAGAGGCAGTGGCCACACACATACCAGATAGCTGATGAGGATGAGCAATATGTCCTCCGGTTTTGAACACCAGAAATGACTTACTGCCCCAAACACCGAATGCCAAGCTTTGCAACAAACCCCAAGGGCAGCAAGGTGGGGACTCCTGCTACAATGAAGGCAAAGGGTGGCAAGAAGCAAAGCAAGTCTGCCGTAGACCCCGTGTATCCACGGCTTCCCCATCTGTGGATCCAACTAAGGATCGAAAATATTCCTTAAAAATGGATGGCTGAACACATACAGACTTTTTTCTTGTCATTATTCCCTAAACAATACAGCATAACAACTATTCACACAGCATATACATTGTATTAGGTGTTATAAGTAATGCGGAGATGGTTTAAAGTACACGGGAGGATTGTGCGGGTTATGTGCAAACGTAACACGATTTTACGTTGGGGACTTGAGCATCTGTGGATGTTGGCATCTTCCGGGGGTCCTGGAGCCAACCCCCATGGGCACCAGGGGACGAATGTGTTTTCTAGGCAGAAGAATTATCAGTAGCAGAACTGATCAATACCACGCCACAAAAGCCAGCTCTGAAGTCTAGACAAGCTGCTTCCTCCTTCTACTGGTGTCTGTTTATAAATCCTCTCCTGCAGGAGGGTTTTCTACTCTCTAATATCTATATGACGGTGCACACACGTGAGCATGCACACACACGCACACACATGCACACACACACACACACGCATGCATGCTTTGCAACTCCATCCAGAAAGCCCGTGGCAGTGGCGGCTCCGCCTCAGCAGGCTAGAGCTGCCGCCACCCAGACCCCTTCCCCTGGGGCCAGTCCTTCCTGCTGTCAGCCCCGCGTGGCAGCATTTCTGTAATAGCCTCTCATTGTCACTTCAGCAGCTGACAGCACATCACCAAGCCGCTGTCTGAACTGCGCGGTGAGCGCTACTGACCCCTGTGAATTCAGTTTGTTTATTCAGTGCGCTGTGGCCCTTTAGGACGCCTCGCTCCCATCTCTGGCCCGAGACTGCTGGGCTGACGCTTTGCAGAGGTTCCCCTTGCGGGGCTCATGCCCCTCTCCCCTCCTGTGCAGCCAAAGGAGCCAGACGCTGTCCCCAGACTCACAGTGGCTCTGCCTCCTGCCTTCGCTCCGTGCTGCCCCATCTTCGTTCTTCGTGGCCCCCTTGCTGCTTCTGGCCGCGGCGAGCGATTCAGAGCTCACGGCCGGTCTTTCCGGAGACCCGAGCAAAGGCAGTCAGCACACCCTCTGGATCTGGAGGACCAGGGCACAGCGTGGTCCCCACCTGGCCTGCAGGAGGGGAGGCAGCGTGTGAATGTGGCACCTCGGATTCCCACGGCTGACAAAGACCCGCCTCCGCTCACCGCCAAGGGCAGATGCAGGGGGTCGTGGGGCCTGAAGCTAATATCATTTTGAGAGTCCACTTTAAGAAAGAGAATACAAAAATACCTTACGTTTGCAAATTTTACAAAAACATAGAACCATGTGAACGCATTGCTGCGACCCCTCCCACAGCCAGCGAGGGGCCCGGAGCTCGGGCGTCACTGGCGTCTCAGGGCGTCCACCTCTCCTCCCGCACCGGCCCCGCCTGTGCTTGGCAGGAGTGGAGGGTCGGGGTCCACCGGCCGTCACTGGCCCAAGAGAGGCCATTCCCTCCCTCCCTCGCCCGTTCATTCCCTCTCCCCGTGTGCCACTCACAGCCAGGCCGCGCTGCTCCCTGCTCCCCTGCCCCCTGCCAGGGCACCCTGTGCCCACAGTGCCTGCCGCGAAGGACACCTCCGTGTGTCCCTTCGAGCACACACGACGCAGCACGTGAAGCCTGGCCTGGATCTCAGCCCCAGTTCGCCCCCAGCCATAGGCGAGCTCCACCAAACTCACTCCCTCCTAATCCACACCTGCTGCGTTCCCCGTGCCCCCCGCCCACCTGGCAAACTCTTCTGAGACTTCCACGAGGCTTTCTCCGACCTACCTGCCTCTGACCTATGCCCGTGTACCTGCCTATTTTCCTAACCCCTACGTGACAAGTCACCATCATTTATGCCACCTTCTGCCTCCCATTCACCCCTGGACACTTGAACGCATCATGGACTCACACAGACATCCCCCGTTGAGCGTGTATTCTGCATCAGACACTTCTAGGGCTTTCCACTACGTCCCACACGCACTGCAAGTGAACCGGGCTCAGGCTATTTATAAACTTCCTGCTCATCAGAATTGACTCCAGGCCTGGGGTGGGCCTGAAGCTGCGGCCAGAGGCATCCGAGAGCTGGGGCAGGAGGGAGCGGGCGGTGGTGGGCACCGACGTATCCTTGGCACTCGCCAGGTGCTGCTTCATGTGATCTGTCCATGTGACGTGTCCTGTGGATGCACAAGCTCCGTGCAGGCACCGGCTGCATCTCAGAATTCACCATGCACGTGTTCTTTCTTAAACAGCAGGGGCCTCGCACGCAGTGGTCGGTAAATGCCTGTGGCGTGCTCGGTCGTCATGACTCGGGAGCGGGCGGTGGCCTTGCGATCACACAGCTGAGAATCTGCTTCATCCGTCTTCTCACCTTCAAGCAGCTACACAGAGCCGACTCCCTTCAGCCCTCAGGCCTTCAAGGAAGACTCCTCAGCAGTCACCAGAACTCCGTCCCAACACAAGATCGTCACCCACAGACCTTCCTGCGTGAAATAATCGACACAGCCCAGCCTTCCGCAAGCTCCTGTGCAAAATCAAGCATCTGATCTCATGTTCTAACTCACCCATTAAAGTAACATTTGATTCGAATAAACATAGACTAGTCCACAACTTCATTTCATCTACAAACTGCATGCACCGGATGGAAAGTACTTGGAAATGAGTATGAAAGGAGATGAACATGCATTTTCTAAAATGTGCCTTCAGAAAGGTTATGCTTTAATAAAAAGAATACCGGGTGAGCTTCAGGGCTGGTTCCATTAACAGTTGGAAACCTCACACTTGGCAGAATCGATGAGCTGCAGGCTTGATGTGCGTTATTAACTAACAAGTGGTAAATTTAGTTAACTTGGTGAAACAATGAGAACCCTAAGTGCCACCTTCTTTGTAAATATTTTCTTTGTCCTCCCAATGGTGGTTAAGATTACCTTCCTGCTAAATTCCACCACACGGCACCTTTGTTGTGTCCCCACCTTTCTCTTTAGATGCATCGGACAAGCCAGGCTGAACCCCTGTCGGAGCTCAGTGCACTCCAAGCTCCGAGCGCTGCTCTGGGAGACAGCAGGGAAGGAGTCAGGTCAGTTCTACCCTCTGGGAACGCACATGCTCTTGATAAAGACTCAAAGAAAACAGATACACCAGTGTTATTTCCTCAGCCCCAGGACTGTAAGCTCCTTGAGGCTAGAAACCACATCTGAAAAAGAAAAAAAAAAAAAAAAAAAACAACAAAACAGTAATAGAAAATCCCTGAAATCTTGGCTCCTGCTCATACAGGCTGCTTACCTGGTAGAATTTGCAAGTTCCACAGCCGAGGACGTGTCGTGCCCACGCAAAGCTCCATCGCACACCCGGACGCCACGCCAGGCACAGCACGCACCGGGCAGCCTGAGCCCTGCCCTGCGCCCTGTCCCACGAGGGCACCGTCCAAGGCTGAATTAACAGGGCAGAGAGACAGGAGCCTGGGGATGTAAAAGTAATTTGGTCCATTGACCTATTAACATCTAAAATCTTCCTGTGATTCACCAAAAATCCTAAGATTTGGGGAGAATATCAATAAGCTTGAATGTCATCAGAAGGGCTGTTCCCTCCTCTCACAGGCAGCGAGAATAAGCACACTGTCCCCTCCTCGTCTTCACCAGTCTCTGCCCTTTAAGGTATGCATCAGCGCAGTGCCGGCCCAGGCAGTTCCACGGAAGTCTGGAAAAGACTCTGTCCGCAGTGCCACAATTAGCACAGGGCGGCCAAGGATAACGGCAGGATCGGGCTTTGCCTCCGAATTGCCCCTTATGCTTTGCTGGGCGACATTTCAGCGCTGAGTCCCTGCTCCCTGGAGAAGAAGGACGAAGGACGGACTCTGGGCTGTCCTGCAGGCACAGCACCAGGAGTTTCTGAGCGTGGGTGCCAGATCATTCTCTGCGAGCCCCCTCTTCTTAGTGAGAAGTCTTCCTGCACAGAACGAGGCTGCACCCTCTGGGCTCCACTGGCCCTTCCTGCTGCAGGAATCCCAGAGCGCCTGCCACCACTCAGACTCTCAGACGGCCCTCGTGCCTCGTGCAGAAGCCCCTCCGAGGGATTTTAAACAGCTCCCTCTGGGCAAACTGCTGGTTCTGTGGAATCTTCCTTCTCGAATATCCACAAATGTGGGGGGAACTTCTTGTTTCGTGAAATGTAAGTTTTTGCATCCCTCGAGCATCGGGAAGGCGGGAGAGACGGGCCGTGCGGCTGTTTCAGCATTCTGCCACAGAAAACGGCTTCAAGAATGTTCCAGCTTGCCCTCAGCGGGGTAATCACGAGTCATTTAACCTCCTGACTTTCCCGGACTGTCTTCCATTTCCTCTGAGCATTAGCATCTGCTGCTGGAGACCCCCGCGTCCCTCTGTGGCTTGTCCAGTTTCCAAATGTCCTCCTTTCCAGCTGATTGAAACCCCTGAGGCTCTGGGAAATCAAGATTTCTTTTCTTCATTTGTGAATTATTTTCTCACTCTTGTGGGATCCCCTATTCCAGCTTCAGCTGACAATGAATTTGGGGGTGTCTGGTGGCCTGTCTTCCCTTCGGGACAGCAAAGCAGCTCAGGGCTTCCAGAACCTGCCAGAGCCAAATCCTTCCACAGAATGCAAAACTCCACCCAAAAAGGCTTTGCTGTCCCTGACCTCTTCCCACTTTCCCAGTGCCCCAGGAGACCCTCTGTTGCCTCAGTTGGCACATCTGTATAATGGGGATAGTAGCATAGCACCTAACTTGTAGATAGCTGTATGATTAAATGAAACAACGCGTGTGAAGCTCTTTGCACAGAGCCTGAAGCATAAGCTCTCAATAAACGTGAACTATTACTGTTATTGCTGCTGATTGCTGTTGATTAGTGCTGGCAAAGGGGATGCCACTCATATAGGTTTGTTCCTAGGCGATAAACATTCCCAAGGTGCCCGGTGCTCCCTGCAGGAAACACAGAGCTCCTTGTACCTTACAAATAGATGGTGTCTATTTCCCTGGCAGATTTTCCATGCATTGTTTTTTAAGCTTGTTTGTTTTTATGGCCCCTTTTACACTCTAGAAAAGCTAGATGCACAAAATATATTTTGGAGCTCACATATCGGAAGAAAATCCATCACAAAAGAGCATTTGCTTTCCTGTTATTAATACTAATATTAATAAATAATGAAATAGCACTTGGCACTTAGGAAACTGTGCTCTCTGTCTGCACAAGGATTTGTGAGTGTCACTGTGTTCTTGCAAGCTCTGCTTCTGCAAGGCGGGAGAGCGCTCCCCTCCTGCATTCGTCAAAACGTCACAGATACCCTCTAAGGAAATTTCATGCTTTATTGTTCCTTTTTGCTGTTTGTTTTCAACGCAGAAGAGAGAGAGTTAGTTCTTAGTTGTTGTATATATTTGATATTTAAAATTTGATTATTTTTAACCATTGAGTCTCCCTACTTAGGCGGGAGACTCCCTAATTCCCTGTTTAGCAAATATTAGCTAAATCTCAGTCAGAAAAGTCTGCCTACAGCAGCCTTACCTTTTTGGGGGGAGTGGGGGAACGTTTTGTTCTATTTTGTTTTCACATCAAAAAGACCAGGCAAACCTCTCTAAACCTGAATCAACAATAGAACTTTCCACAAGGATAGAACTATCCTATAATCTGCAATCTTGAGCACAGCCGCCACCAGCCACATGTAGCTACTGAGCACTTGAAAGGCAGCTAGATTTTTAATTTAGTTTAATATTAATTATTTTGAATTTAGATTTTGTTTTCTTTTGGAGACAGGAGGCTTGCTTTGTTGCTCAGGCTGGTGTCCAACTCTGGCCTCAAGTGAGCCTCCGGCCTCAGCCTCCCAAGTAGCTGGGATTACAGGCACGCGCCACCGTGCCTGGCACCCCCCCTGAATTTGGGTTGCAACTGACGCACGTGGCTGGCAGCTGCCAAACTGGGCCCGCAGCTCCCGCACCTCCGCCAGAGCCGTCCACATGTGTGAGAGGGACGGCAGCCGTGAGGACAGTATTTGCATGTCCCTATTTTAAAACTTGGCCTTTAAAATGAGTTTTTAGATTTTTAAAATAGACATATCTGGCCACTCTGAGAAGTCGCTAGAAAAGTCGGGCTTGGAAACTGCTGGAACCCTGGTAGTGCAGTTCATACATCATCAATCTTTAATGCTCTGTTCAAAGCAAGCTCTGTATCAAGGTTGCTTCAAAGTGAAGAAGGTGTGTGCATATTGACAAGCAGGCTGCCCCAGCTCCGGAGAAAACCCCTGTGAACATTCCTCTTCTTCATGAGGCTCTTCTGTAACTGAGATTTTTTTTTAACCGTAGAATGTGGCTGTAAATTAATAGCTTTCCTGACAAAAGAGCCTGCCAGCGCCAACTACTGATTTTCTGTTCCCTATCAATTTGTGGTTGAGCCAGACACATACGCATAAAACACAGGCAACGGCTCAGTGAAGAGAAACCCAGAAAGGGCAGGTCTTGGGCTGGAGTAGTGGGTCAGGAATAAAGAAAACAAAATCAAATCTTCGTCCCCTTTGGAAAGGAAACAATCACAAGCAATCTGTGCACTGCCAGAATGAAAATCCAGAAACGTTTGCACCAGCAATGCAAGTTCCACGAAAGCACCCTTAGAAAAACGGGCTCAGGGCAGGGATGGATGGCCATCTTGGTCCATGTATTACACCTGAGGAGGCACACTGAGGCCTGCTCTCAGAACAGGGGAAATTGGGAGGTTAATCGTCTTGATCTGAACCTCCTGGGAAACCTGCAAAGTTGGATCTGGTTTCAGAGGACCAGTGGGGACGCAGGAATGAGATGTGGCAAAGCAATGATTTGTATCAAGGTGTGCGTATTTATAGCTAGCGCTATATTAAACCATCTTAAGAAATCTGCAAAGAGTTAGCAGCTACACTTCCCACATTCAATGAACGTAGTAATTATCTACCACTGCATAACAAATCATCCCACAACCTAGTGGCTTAAAACAACAAGCACCATTGTTTTTTCTCTCTCTGTTTCTGAAGGTTGGGGTTCAGGAGTGGTTCAGCCCGGCGGTTCCGGCTCAGGCTGTCTCATGAGGCTGCCAGGAGATGTCAGCGGGGGGCACAGGCACCTGCAGGCCTCACTGGAGTTGGAGCATGCGCTCTGGAGGTGGCCTGCTAGGCTGGTGCTGCCTCGTGGTTTTCTGCATGGGGGTCTCTGGACAGAGCATCTTCATGACACAGCAGCTGGCCCCCCACAGAGCAAGTGATCCAAGAGCATTTTATGACCTGGCCCCAGACGTCACACACGTCACTCCTGCCATGTGGTCAGGTACACGGGCCAGCCCTGATTCACATGGGAGGAGAACACACAAGGAACGCCGGGATCTTTCAGAGCTGTCTTGGAGGCTGACCAGCACATGGAAAATGTATTTTGAGAATAAAAGTATAACTGACCACAAACTGAAACAACGATGAGATATGTTTTATTCTTCAGATAAGTAACAGATTTAAAAGAATAATGTCTTGCACTGGAGGGCAATTAGGAAGAAGGGTCCCCTCCATTGTGTAAAATAAATTAGTACTATCTACTTGGAGGAAAAAGTAACTGTCAAAATTTTAAATGTGCATGACATTCAATCTTTCTGTTCTTCTGTATCAATGTATATATCTTAGGGAAGAACCAAGTACGTGTTCACAAACTAGAGTGTTTGCTACAGCTCTTGGCAGTGGGGGTAAGAGTAACAGAGGAGAAATAACCAAAATTGCTTTCTCCTAGGTGACTTGTCAAAAAGCTATGGTACTGTGTGATGGTTGTAA
Organism: Lemur catta; assembly: GCF_020740605.2. Lineage (NCBI taxonomy): Eukaryota > Metazoa > Chordata > Mammalia > Primates > Lemuridae > Lemur > Lemur catta. Next base: position 12,905,996 of record NC_059152.1, on the reverse strand, counting down.
TCTCTGAATACATTAAAAACCTCCGAACTATACACTCTAATTGAATGGATTTTATGGTATGTGAATTTATCTCAATAAGCTGTTAAAAATGAACAAAGGAAAAACAACTATGGTACAGCCGCAGAAGGTATTGCATACAATGCAGGTGTAAAAAAAAAAAACAATGATAATAATAATGGATGTTTTCTAGGATTTCATAAGTGCAAAAACAAAAGAGAGAACAGTGTATTCAATATGCTACCCTTGCGGTAAAAGGGGTATAAAATAACACCATGTATTTGTGTTTGCTCGTGTCTGCATGAAGCAGGACAGGAAGGACGCCCAAGAAGCCAAGCTGCAAGCGAGGCGGCTGGGGAGGAAGGAGGCAGGAAGGGACGGGGCCACAGGAAGGCTTCTCAGTGTTTATCTTTGCTGCATCATTCTGATTTTTGAACCATGTGTATGTGTTACCTACTGAGAAACACAGTAACTTAATAATATACCATAACATTTGGGCACATTCTAGCTCTAACTCAGTGACTAACTCTGTAGTCTTAGAAATGTCATTTTGCTTTTCTGAGTTTCAGTTTTTTCTTCTGTGACATGGATTCATTTGGTCGTTGATCTCTTGGCTATCACTAAAGGTCATATATATCTATGAATATGCGTATTATGTGTATGTATATATAAAAACACACACATATGTACACATGTGCTCACATACACACATTCACATGTGCTTTCCATAAGGAAGGAAAAAGGCATGATTGATTCCTTTGTTACATGTGCCTGGTGAAATATTTGCCTGCTGTTCCCACAGCCACACTCCACCTATTACCTGAGTTTTAGGTCTAGTGTCTAAGAGCACAGACGCCCCTGGAGAACTTGACCTGTAACCCACATCTCCCTGACACGTTCCCACCATGTGACCACAGAGTGGAGAGAGGTATCAGTAACTGTGGACAAGAGCCATGTCTGGTCCTGTAGATAAAATGAGTAAAAATGGATAATGGGAGGAAACCCAAGTTTTAACAGCACAAAGCAGCTAGAGCAGGGGTGGAGCCAAGGCAACTGGAATATTCGAATGACAAGAGAGTGATATGCAGATGTCTTGCACCATCATCTCAGATTTAGGATTTACTGTAGATAAGGACATCGTGATAGGACAGCAGAGACCCTCTGAGGCTCTGCCTGCAGCCCAGTGTCCCCTCCAGCTGCATGTCACCACCATTGGATCAAGGCTTCATCTCAAGAAGAGTCCAGTTAATAAGGTGCGTGTAACTGGAGTGACACCTCCGCCCGCCAGCACTCCATGTGTCCTGGCGTGGCGCAGCAGAGCCCTGTGGTCGGCTCCGACACGGGAGGAAGCGGCCCTGGACGAGACCAGCACAGGGGTGTGGCAGCAAAGCTGGGATGGAAAAGACCTGGGCAGACAGCAGCATCAGGGCAGCCAGCAGACAGAAGGCTCCAGGCTCCCAGGAGGAGTTGGGGGAGCCTGTGTGGCCTGGGAATGTCCTTGCCACCAAATGCTCGAAAGGCCGTCACATTGATGAAAGCGTTGAGTTTTATTTCTCCAGAAGGCATGCTGGATGGGTGGCAATTCAAGGGAGGAGGACCACAGCTCCAAGGCAAGAGCTTTCCGCTAGGATGAGTGACAGCCAGGCACGCTGGCTCCTGATGATACGGGAGCTTCCCGCCACTCGGCCCAAGCGGCCTGTACCACTGTCCTCCCTCCAGGACGCCCGGACAGTGGTGTCCACACCCAGACACAAACAGAATCACCCAGAGCGGCTTGTTACAAATCGGTTTCCCAAGCCTCGCCGGAGACTTAGAGTCAGCAGGTCAGAGGGGGCCCCCAGTTTGTTATTCTTAACAAGACGCGGGTGAGTCTGCCACAGCAGCGTGTGAACTGACATTTGGGAGCCACTTAGATAAATAGCCTAAAAACGGTTCAATTCAGGGTTTTATTTTATCCAGAGTTTGCCCTGCCCCAAGGAGAGGTAAATTATAATAATCCTTTTTATTTCTTCCCAAGAAAGAAAATGCCTTGGTTCTGCAGCCTTTATTTGTCTTGGTAACATTTCTTTCTGAGTTCTGTGTTTCATCCCTCAGAGCCCAGCACCACAAGGGAACACAAGGCGCCCTCAGAGCTGTGCAGCGGTGACAGTATTATAATCACCCCAGGGGACAGGCTCTTATACTATGCTAATGGGCCCATGCAGAATGATGCTACCCCTGGAAAGAACGCCTCTCCTCTGCAAAGGGGCCTTGTCATTGTCCCCGAGCATCTGGAGATGAGGTTGGCAGGGTACAAACACACCCTGCTGGGGCCGAGGGGATCACGTTCTTGTCTCCTGTGGCCTGACCCTGGGCATATCACCAGACCCTCTTGAGCCTCGATTTCTATCTGTAAAATTTCCAGCTGCATTTTAACTAATTCTGAAACTATAGCAACTATTAATATCATTTATGGAATATCTACCATGAGCAAGGTATGTGTTTTCTCTAATATATGTGTGTATGTATATGTGTATATAATATACACACACACATATGAATATACATGGATATGTGCACATATACACACAAGAACATGCATATATGTGCATGTGTGTATGCATGTATATGTACTGCATGCATGCACACATCTGTGTGTACATACACATATGTACATGTGCATATATGTATGTACAAGTGTGTGTATGAGTATATGCTCATACATGTAAGTATGCACACATACATGCATACACATATGAATGTGTGTATTTTTTCTCATCCCTGCAATAGCCCCAAAGTTTTTGTTACTCCCATTTTTCTCGTATGGAAAGTAAGGCTCCAAAAATCTAAGTATCTTCAGGCAGGTCTCAGTCCAAGGGCAGCAATTGGACAGTATCCATCAATGCACGTACTCTTTTTGTTTGTTTGTTTTTGTTTTTGTAGAGATGAGCTCTTTCTATGTTGTCCAGGCTGGCCTTGTATTCGTGGCCTCAAGTGATCCTCCTGCCTCGGCCTCCCAAAGTGCTGGGATTACAGGTGTGAGCCACTGCACCGGGCCCAATGCATGTGCTCTTTGTAGGTGATCAGCAATACCCTACTTTTCTATTGTTTCTGTTTCATATTACCACAAATTGAGTGTTTAACACAAATTTATCATCTCACAGTTCTGTAGCTCAGAAAGCCAGAGACAATTCAGCTGGTTTCTCTAATCCATGTCCCACAAGGCTGAGGTCAAGGTATCGGCTGGCCCTGTGGGAGAATCTAGTTCCCGATGCATTCAGGTTGTTGGTAGAATTTGGTTCCACGGGATTATAGCACTGAAGTCCCCAGTGCCTTGCTACCTGTCAGCCAGGGCTCATTCTCCGCTACTAGAGGCTTCCCACATTCCCTGGCTCAAGGCTCCCTTCGTGAAAGCCAGCGAGGGTGAGCTGTCCTTTCACGATCCAAGTCTCTCTGGCACCCCTCGGCTCTCCTGCCTCCAGCTGGAGAAAGCTCCGTGCCTGTAAAGGCCGTCTTAGCCTGCGTGGGCTGATGTAACAAAATACCTTAGACTTGGGGAAGTAATTTACAAACAACAGACATTTATTACTCACAGTTCTGGAGGCTGGGTAGTCCAAGATCAAAGTGCTGGCAGATTCGGTGTCTGATGGGGGCCTGTGCCTCATAGGTGACACCTTCTCCATGTCCTCACATGGCGGAAGGGTGAGCAAGCTCCCTCGGCCTCCTTAACGAGGGCACTAATCCCCTCAGGGCACAGTCACATCCCAAAGGCCCCACCTCTTACTACCGTCACCTTGGGGGGTGGGCTGCAACATATGAACTTGGGGGGGACACATACGTTCAGACCACAGCGCAGCTCATGTGACTGGGCCATACACCAGGTAATGCAGCATAACCTCCGGTCTCAGGGTCCATCAACTTAATCCTATCGACAAAAGTCCCATGTGCCGTGTAACATAGCATATTTGCAAGTTCCAGGATGCGAATGTGAGTATCATTTGGGTGGCAGGTCTGCCTACCGCAAACCTCACTTGTGCAAAATCGTGTGCCCACGAGAACAGTCGCTGCAGCTCTCGCTGTGATGGCAAAGTGACGGAAACAGCTAACTGTGCATCGGGAGGCGAGTTTACACATTATGGTTTATACAATGGAATTTACTACCCAGTTGTTCAAAATAACATGGCAGCTCTGTATGAGTTGATATGGAAAGAAGATATTATTGTATTTCATGCAAAAAGGAAGCGTATACATTCCACTATTTGGAAAAAGACCCCACATATGCTATACATGCAACATGCTGTATACATGTGTGTATATGTGTATACATACAAATGCCATGCAATATTTCTGGAAAAGGCGTACAGAACACCACTGACCGTAACAGCCTCTCAGGAGGGCAGCTGGGAGTCCGGAGGACGGAGCTGCCAGGACTGCACGGGGGAGAGCCCCGGTGCTGGAGCCGGTGGTCCGCCTTCCAGTCCCGCCCTGTCCCTGCTCTGCCCGTGAGATTTCCCCGTCTTAGTCTCTTCGCCTGTTAATCTCTCAGTCTCAATCTCATGATCTTGCAATCTCTCTGCGCCTGCTGCCCTTCTCTGTAAATGGGCGTGAGATTACCAGCCCTCCCTCGAGGGCTGTTGTAAGGCTCAGATGAATTACTATGCGGCAGTAAAGGTTTAGAGTAGGGCATGACAGAGTCAGTTCCGTCTGAGCAACTGCTGTCACAAGCCATTCAGGAATCAATAAACGAAATACCGAGCGGGGTGGGAGATGGTGCCACATTGCTGTACCCGGAAACTCCACGCGGAACTTTTGGGGTCTCCCTGCTGACGCACCGTATCAGAGTGAGGGTCCAGTCCCTCTGGGGCAGCGGAGGTCGGGCCATGGGGGCTGGGCCAGGCCGAGCAGGGACTCCTGGCTTTGGGTCTCGTGATTCTTCCCCACCCGTCAGCGGAAGGAGTGGTCACCCGGGGGGCCGCGCCTCTGCCTGCTGCCCCCTCACCCATGGGGGCTCACCTGGGGCTCTAGTCGCAGTCAGAACAATTTTTAAGAGCTCCGTGTCACCCCAGGGTCTGTTTTCTGTCCCTTCCTCATGCTCTCCCCTTAAACCTCCAGATGTCGCAGTGTGTGGGCTGGAACTACTTAACTCAGGCCTTTAACCTCACTCTGCCTCTTGTCTCACAGCTGTGAAATGGGAGAATGAATATTACCCTGTTTCACTGCAAGAGGCTGAGTCCCTTCGGTTACGTACGTACCATTTTCCAAGGCTCTGAGAAACAGCCTCAAGGAAACACAAGAACCTTTTTAGGAGCGGTTGTAACTGACTGCCAAGGAAAGTTCTGGGCCATGATTCTTTAAGGGGAACATTCAGACCTTCGCATGATGAATCAAGAGGGAAATAATGGAAAAGGAAATAGTGAATTTGTACTAAATCGTTACACTTGGCGCATACACTGCCTCTTGGCAATTCTTTCTCTGCGCTTGTTCTGCCAAAGAGAGGAAAGGAAGCGATGCACTGAGAATTTCCTTCTCCCTGTCTCCTGATTGCTTATTTTTTCTTCCAAAGGTCAAACATGCTGGCTGAGCCACCTGAGGAAATACCTGCCCTCCGCTCAGAGAACTGAAATGTCATTGCTGACAGTGAGGCCATGGGTGGAACTGGAAGAACCGCAGAGTGTGGGCTCCGGTGACCGGTCCTGGCCAGGACGCCCGCCCCACGCGGACTCTGTTACCGTCTTCGCGGACGCAAACACTGCAAGCGAGTTCGAGAGATTTCTGCTCCCTGCTTTCTTTCTCTTTTGACTACGTATTCTATTTCAGCCCCACGGCGAATTGTTTGTTGGGAGTAGAAGCAGGAGGAAGTGGGGGGAATCCAGCCCCTCGGGAGTGAGGAGGAGGTAGGAGGACACACAGCGGTGTCCCTTCTCAGCCGGGAAATAGCGCAGGCCTCCTTTTGTGATCTTACTACGGTGTCAGCAAAGCCAACAGCTACCTTGCTGAAATGGGGCTTTTGTGATGCTTCCGGCAAGTGACAGCGACCTCTGGGGTGCAGCCGAGCCCAGACCCAGGGGACCCGCATGCCAGTCACGCGGAGGGAAGCCTGCCCTCCCCCTCTGGACGCTCCTTCCTCTTGCGTGAAACCTGCTTGCTAGAGCTAAGCGAGGCTCTGGATTTTGCTGATGTAGTTGTTTCTCGGCTACTAAACACAACGCATTGAGAATTTTCTTCTCCCTCTCTGTCTCCTGATTTCTTGTTTTATCTTCTTAAAGGTCAAACATGGGCTGCGCCACCTGAAGAAATGCCTGCTCTCCACGCGGAGGATGAAATGACCCAATAGTGTCTGAAGGAGGGCTCGTCCTGGCTCCATGGGACGTAGATACGCAAGCCAGGGCCAAGCGTGTCTCTAACTGAAGTTGGCTCACGTATCCCCGGCACCTGCACAGGTAACGAGCCTCACCCAACACGCCCACCGCTGCCGTGCCAGGTGCCTCTGAAAAGCTCCATCAGAACAGGTTAGAAGAGTTAACACAACTTCCAAAAACAAATGTGCCTTAGGAGCCAGGAGAGAAACTGCTTCCTTTTGACGAATGAGCAATGGTGAACGCCAGTGTTTGCCTAACATTAATAAATCACTGCTGTTTACGCTGGGGTCTTTTTTTTTTTTTTTTTTGAGACAGTGTCTCGCTCTGTTGCCTGGGCTAGAGTGAGTGCCGTGGCGTCAGCCTAGCTCACAGCAACCTCAAACTCCTGGGCTCAAGCAATCCTCCTGCCTCAGCCTCTCGAGTAGCTGGGACTACAGGCATGCGCCACCATGCCCGGTTAATTTTTTCTATATATTTTTAGTTGGCCAGATAATTTGTTTCTATTTTTAGTAAAGACAGAGACTCACTCTTGCTCAGGCTGGTCTCGAACTCCTGACCTTGAGCGATCCACCCGCCTTGGCCTCCCAGAGTGCTAGGATTACAGGCGTGAGCCACCGCGCCCGGCCTATGCTGGGATCTTGCAGGTGCTTTCCCTGGACGCTCCTGCTGTGGATCAGAGGAAGGCAGCAGGGGACTGAGTGCAGAGAGCTCCTGATGGGACACAGAGAGTGACCGGAGCGGGCAGACGGCCCCAGAGCTCTCCTGATCCTCTGGGGCACTTGGGCCAAAGGAAAGTGAAGTCCTGGCCATGGGTGACATCCAGAGAGCAATTTTACTTTGGTTCCTACATTTCACAGTAATCGCCTTTGATTGACTACGGAGAGGCAGCTTACGATAAATACAGGCGTGCCGTAGAGTCACTCTGGCCTCAGGCCGCCCAGGATCACAGCCCAGCTCTGCATTCCTCACTCACGATCTTAAAGCACTTACTGCACACGCGCTCTCCAAACTTCACGGTGGTCCCACGGGGCAGGCACTGTAACCACCCCCCTGCACAGACCGGACAACGCAAGCTCGGGAAGGTGCGGAGACTGCTCGGAACCACAGGGTTAGGAAATGCACGGGCAGCTTTGGATCCCAGGCGGTTCCAGGGTGCACATGCCCAGCACGAGCCCTGAAGCAGCTGATCCAGACACCCTGTGTCGGCCCAGCTCCGCAACACAGCGCCACAGACGGGGTGGCTTAAACAACACGGACTTACTGTCTCGCAGTCCTGGAGGCTGGAAGTCCAAGATCAAGGTGTCAGCAGGGTTGGATTCTCCTGCAGCCCCTCTCCTGGGCTCGCAGATGGCCTTTGTCTCCTGTGTCCCCCATTGTCTTCCCTGCGTGTGATTGTCCTAATCTCCTCTTCTTGCAAGGACACCAGACGTACTGGATTCAATCCCACGCTAATACCCTTGTTTCCATGTGATCACCTCTTTTAAGGCCGTATCTCCGAACACAGTCACGCTCTGAGGTGCTGGATATTAGAGCTTCGACATGTGAATTTTGGAGGGACACAACGCAGCCCCGAGTACCCCGTTTCTTAGGTGGGGAACATGAGCCACAGAGCAGTTAGATCACACAGAGAGTCAGGGGCGGGACACGCATTCAGACCCCACAGACCAGGCTGGGGGCCCGGCCACCCTCCGCACCGCAGTCTCCCGGCCTTGTGTGCTGGGCAGACCGGTTCCTTACGCCCTGAGGCCATGACGCGGGACGTCAGGAAGTGGAGGGGCTGGCAGTTGGAGAGCCGCTGTGGGGCTAGCATCCGCACCCCACATCCAAGGCAGGAAAACAAAGGTACATCAGGATATTAAGTATCTGATCTAAGGTCTTACAATAAGTCTGCAGGGAGAAGTTTTGGAAATGCAGGCCCGCTGGTCGGATGCCTCCGAGGGAGCCTCTGCACCCTGCCTCTAAAACCTGGTCCCGCTGAGGGCTCAGGCCTGAGTCAGACAGAGCAGCTCCTATGTGCCTTGGGCAAAGCATTCCACAGTTTGAGCCTGGTTTCCCTAGTGAGCAGGGCACACGGGCGGATCACGGGGACGCTGGGAGCCAATGCACGTGTCCAGCGCCCTGCATGACGCCTGGCACACAGTCGGCTGTCGTGCCCTAAGCGATCCTGACTGTGATCCCGCCCCCAGTGCAGCAGGAGGAGCAGGGACAGCGGTCGTGCCTCGTCTGTGAGGAGGTGGCACCAGGCTGCAGCCTTGACCTGAGCCATAATCTCCCTAGGAAGGAGGAGACCGGAGCCCGATTCCACTCCGCCAGGTTGCGGGCAGGACCAAATACTCTGAGAGGCTTAACATTTCAGACTGATTTCTTCTTTCCAGTGATTTGCAAAAGCTGTGAGTTTGAAAAGAAGCAAACTCAAACTCTGAGCATGAGGGGGAAAGTGGCGGAAGATAACAGCATTTCAGACGAGCGTGGGGTTTGGTGGAAGTTTCTCCACAGAGCCCAGCGACGCAGGCTGTTTCTGGGCTTCACTGCTGCACAGAGGGGTTAGCACGATCACCCTGGCCAGGAGCCAAACTCGCCCTGGTTTCCTGTCCCGGGATTTCGGGGAGATAGAATGAGCTGCTGTTCCTCGGGAAAGGAGGAGGCAGCTCCAGAAACCCGGCCCTGGGGACCGTGAGGTGCGGTGGGACCCGACTGCACCCTGGGCTGGACAGGAGGAGCCCTGGCCTCTGGGCACAGCCAGGCCTTCGGCCAGCTGCCCCCGTGGCCCCAGGCAGATCCTTCGTCTTATAACCCAGAGGTGCCTTCCTCTCTGTCCTCATCTAGAAAACGGAGCTGACAGGATCTGTACCGCCTCCGCTTCCAGGATGTCGGGAGGACTAAATAAGATCAGGTATGTGCAGGGAGCTGCAAAAATAACCAGGAGGCAGGTGCCGCACGGAATCCAAGCTGCGCTGGTTATCGGGTGTCTGCATCCCCCGAGGAAGCAGCCAGGCGATGGCCTGCCCCGCGCAGGTGTTAGAGTTCTGCGCAATCGCACTGCCTGAAATACTCAGAAAATACCACGGTAGGAAGCTCAGGGCAATGGATTTTCCTTTATTCTTTTCCATAGAAGGTGGGTAAAAAATAATGATATGTGATTATTATAATCGCCAGCTCCATCAAATTGACAATTGAGCCAACATTTATGAAAAAGAGCCAAGGCGTAAGACCATGCTGGTTACCGTGGAAGCGTCAAGATAACCAAGCATATCTCTTAACTCCAAGATATTCATAGATGCGAAGCAGAAAAGCAGCTTTCTCTGTATTCATTTGTTCATTCTTTCTTTTATTCAATCAATAAGCATTTACGCAGTGCCTGCTGCCCAGCACCACGGCGAGTTCTGGGCGTCACACAATACAATACAAAAAGACGTGAACATCACAAGGGCTTGCCAGAAGAACAAAGTACCCAAGGAGCATAGAGAGGGGAAAGTTAATCCTGACTTAGGAAATCGGAGAAAACTTCCTGGAGGAGGCAACATGTGAGCTGGTCTTAAATGATGGCTAAACTTTTAGCACTTAGAGATGGGAGAAGAGCCCTGAGGAGACGGGAAATAGGAATGCAGACGACAGCTCAGGGGCCCTGCTGGCCCCAGCGTGGGTGGGTGCCCGTCTAGGTGCAGCAGGAACAGAGGGCTGGCCCCGGCTCAGCGCTGTCGGACGGCCCCAGCACCCTCCCCAGCCCCATAGCTGGGCCCCAGCTCTTGGGCCCCAGCTCTCGTGCCCACGGCAAGCCAGAGGCGAAGAAGGGAATTCTTAACCAAACCACAGCCCCACTGTCCCCTGGGGGCCCTGGGACTCTGGCCCCTCTCCCAGGTTAAAGGCCCCAACTACGTGCTCTGCATCAGCACTGACCCAGGACACTGCACCCTCACTCCCTGGGCCGCCCCCCAAAGCTCTCCTCGCCCCCGCCCTGCTCGCTCCCCCGTGCTTCTCTGCTAGGAGTGGAACAGGCGCAAGACCACCCGTGTCTCCACTGCGGCAGAAACCTGGGCCGCACTGCGCAGACGGGGTAGCGGTTCCTTTCCTCTTTCTTGCCAAATGCCCAGCAGGGGTCACATGGGAGGTGGGGGGTGCACTGCCCACCACCCACGCCAGGCTGAATTCCGAATCCTTGACTGCGGAGCTTCTTAAATACGATCCTAAGGAGCACTGAAGGATCCAAGCTGGGCAGCTGTGCCTTCTGAAGGTGCCTCTTGGGTGGATGGAGGTGGGGGCCGCCGGGCCAGGCAAGGGCGACGTGGTGAAGACGCAAACTCTGGAAAAGCCACAGGAATGGAAAGCAATGAAGAAATGGGAGAGAAGTTGCCAGAGAGACCCAGCGGGAATCGAGAGTGGCCTGCAATTGGCAGACCTGAGTGAGGCCGGAGTGACAGGTGACGCCCAGGTTTTGAGGCTGGATGACCAGGAAGATGACGGCACGGTACTGTTACCCGAGTGAGGGAGGAGCAAGCCGGAGTTTTGGGGCGTGTGGCGGGTGCTGGGGCGGCAGGCCCAGCTGGGGAGGGGGTGGAGCAGTGCGGGGCCCCTGTCCCCGCTGCAGCAGACATGCTGGGCAGGATGCCCACCGGGGCCGCCCGGGGCCTCGACGCCCAACACTCAGCGCAGAGGCAAACCGCAGCCTGGGAGGGGAGGGGTGAGGCCGACCTGGTGGGGCTCCAGAGATGGCAGTGGGACATCCCGTCTCATGCCCTGCAGCCCCCTCTGCCCACTCGCAGGAAGGACCCGGTGGCAATAAAAGTGGCTCGTGGTGCTGTGTCCTCAGACCAAAGTCAGCTCTGCCTGTCACAGGCACCTGTCCTGCGGCTGCTCAGGTTACACACTCTGCTCCCCCACATGCCCGCCATGGAGCTACAGTCTCAGAGGAAGCAAATTTCATTCAAGGTGATTCTTTGGAAAAGTAATGAATTATCATAAGGGTTTTTCCACATGGTGTGGGGACCAAAATTCCTCAGCAAATCCCATAAGAAGACAAACTGCGAGCAGGTAAAATACTGACCTTTGCCAGAACGGGCTGGGCATGACGGGCCATCACGTTTCTTCCCAGCGGCTGGTCATTCCTGACGGTGTCTGTCTCCACCCTGCCGCGGCGGACGCTATGGATCATCTGAACTTCCCGTCCGTACTCTGTGGCCTGCGGGAGCCTGAAAGGAGCCTGGCTTCCTTTTCTCTCTTGACTGCAGGGGGGACAGGTGACAGTTCAGTGCGGGCTGAGGAGACGGGGTGAAACTGTCTCCCCCACTGCGCTGGAGGGGCGGGCTGGCCTCACTGGCCCTCAGGACAAGGCGGTTCCTGTTGGGCTGCAGCCCCTGGGCACGTACCCCAAGGCCCGGCCTCCTGTGTGCGCCTTCGTCCTCCTTACCTGTCCCTCGTGTTAGTCTGCTACCAAGTACCACAGCCTAGGTGGCTTAAAGCACATAAACCGATTGGGTCACAGTTCTGGAGGCCAGAAGGCTGGGGTCAGATGTCTGCAGGCTGACCCCTTACGAAGGTGGGAGGGGGCATCTGTTTCACGCAGGTCCCCTCCCTCCTGGTAGTTTCTGGGCACCGTTGGCCTTCAGTGGCCATGGCAGCACCACCCTGACGTCCGCCTCCAGCAGCACGTGGTGTCCTGCCTGCGCCCTGTCTGCCTCCAAACCTCCCTTCCCATAAGGTCGCTGTCATGCGGGATTAGGGGCCCACCCCATTCCAGTGTCACCTCACTGTAGCGAACTCATCTGCGTTTCCAGATAAGCTCCCATTCTGAGGCGCTGAGAATTAGGACTTCAACATATGAATGGGGTGGGGGGGATTCGACCTACCCCCTCCCTCCTCTCCTTCTCTTTCAAAACCTTTTCACAAAGCCGCGTTCCCAAACGGGATGAATGGCTGGTGACAACACCCTTCTCCCCTCCCTGCATGCAGGGAAAGGTCAGCGCCTGCAGCTACTGCAGGAAGCGGGGAGTGGGGACGTGGCCCCCGCAGTCCAGCCTGGAGCACAGAAACCTCACTGCACCCAGCTGTGCCTGGCTCCGTCCTTCCGGCCCCCCCTCTCCCCCCCGTGCTCGGACCCCCATGGCACTCCCTTCTCTGGAGCCTGCAGAGATAAGACCCACCGAGAAAATGGTCTTCGTGTTCTGGGTGCTCCTGCCTGAGAGAGTTCTAGTTCATCTGGAGTTCCGATGTTTGCTTGTCCGCCCAGTTAAAACGCCCTTTGAATAAATATTACTTGGAGGACAATGGAGCCTTGGCCAGGTAAAAGAACAAACACCATTCTGTTCCTCTCGCTGTCTGCTAATAAGCTTGTTTTCCCTTTCCCTTCCAAACTGCCTTCCCTGCTTGGAACCTTCTCTGAGTCCTCACCCATGAGATTTTGGAAAGCTCCTTACCCTGTGGTTCGGGGTAAGGCACTTGTGTCTGGCCGCAGAGGTCATTTAGACCCCCAGAGGGCGGCCTGCAGAGAAGTGGACTGTGTGATTCTGCAGCCCAGAGGCCACCCCAGGGCAGTCCCAACCAGGAGCATGTGAGGCCTGTCCCTGGGCCCTTGGGTCTTCCAAAGGGGGTTCTGGATTATCTACAGGGAAGGAAGTTATTTCGGTCGCATCAGAACTGGAAGGGGAGAGCCAGGGGCTCCTCCTGAAGCCGCAGTTGCAGCCAATGCGATGCTTTGCTTGCAGACATCCTGGTTTAGATGACAGTGGCCGTGGGAGCTGCTCGAGCCCGTGCCGTCCCCGTGGGCTGCAGACTGCTCCTCAAGTCAGGGCCTGTTCCCAGGCCCCAGCTCTTCCCGGAACCACCCCCTCTCCCTGGTCTCTGTCTTAGTCCATTCGGGCTGCTACAGCAAATTGCCATGGATTGGGTGGCTTAGACCACAGACATTTTTTCCTCACAGTTCTGGAGACTGGAAGTCCAACATCCAGGTGCCGGCGGATTTGGTGTCTGGCGAGGGCTGCTTCTCACTGCACTTTTGCACGGTAAAGACAGAGACAGACAGCAGCTCCCTCCTGGGTCTCTTCTTATCAGGGCACTAATCCCATTCGTGAGGGCTCCACCCTCATGACCTAATCACCTCCCAGAGGCCCCACCTCCTAATACCATCACCTTAGGGGGTTAGGATTTCAACACATGAATTTGGGGGGGAAACAAACCTTCAGTGCGTAACACCTGCCTCCATGGTCAGGCTGTTCAACCGCATCCCTTGCTCCCTCGCCCCTCCCTTCCGAGGTTGGTAGCCCACACCCATGCCCATGCACAGGCTGTGGGTGCAGCGCAAAAGGGGTGACTCCCTGGGCTCCAGCTCAGGAGATGCTTCCAGACATCACCTCCTTCTTCCTGATAAGAAATACCTTCTGCATCTTTACCGCTGCCCAAACTGCTTGACCCCTGCATCTTAATAGCTTGGTCTCTTTCGGTCCAGCTTAGATTTGTTCATCTGACTCTGAACAATTCATCTGATTTCTGCTGACCCGGAAATCCGGCAGGACATGGTCTGTGAGCACCACACCTTATAATCAAGGGCCAAGGAGCATGAGCTGGCCCGGGCTGATGTGAGGATACTGCCTGTCAACCCCAGCTCTCTGAGACCTGGACTTGTCGACCCCCAGCTACCCCTGTTTTCTCAAGTGTAAAATGGGGATCAAAATGGTGTCCACCGTGCAGGTTGTTGGGACGATGGAACGGGGCAGTCTGTGTAAAGCCCTGAGCACAGTGCCTGACACCCCCAGGAAGCGTCCTCACTGTTGCTATCACTGCGCTGTCACCAAGGCTCATACCCTCCATGTGGCCTCGCCAGAGCTTTGGGAACCTGCAGTTCTCATGGGGGTGACTTATTTGGGCTCCCTGCAAGGCCGGGTGCCTGAGTGAAGCAGTCTCTTGGTGCTGACCGTGGATGTGGCCGTGCGGGACAGAGAGAGGAGGCAAAGAGGAAGAGAGTTGCTGTCACAGCTGTCACTGTGGACAAGGAGGGCTGGACTGGGCCAGGTCCTCTGAGAAGAGCACACAATGCCTTCAAGTGTCACTCTGAAGGACGGAGCAGGGCATTTACGGCCCACACCTGTCCCCATTAGTGGTTGCTCTTTGGAGACTTTGCGACTCCTGCACCTCCCAGGTGTCAGACTCGCCCTGCGGTGGAGCCCGGGGCAAGCGCTGGTTGCCCCGGTGAGTCCAGGTCAGCGGGACTGGTCCGCGAGGCTGCCGCGAAACTCAGCGGTGGGCCCAGGAGCCGCAGGGGCGTCCGCTGCGGGCAGGGCGAGCAGAGCTGAGCTTACCCTACTCAGAGCGGTTGTCTACGTGAACGTTTCACTCCTTTATTTTGGTTGATTTGCTTTATTTTGTTTCTACTAAGGAAATGTATGCTCGTGGTAAAATTCAAGTAATTTACAAGGTTGACAAGTGAAAAGTAAATAAAAGACACCTGTTGCCCCCAAATCTTTATTTCCCGTCTCCAGAAGTAACTTCATTTCACAGTGTCTTGCGTTTCGTTCTAAATAGTCTCTGCATGCATTATGTAAGCACAATTACCTATTCCTACCCATTTCTGCTTTACCCAAAATGGATTTCAACCACACATAACTGTTTTTTTTCCCCAAAATAGCATCTCTCAGAGATGGATGTCTACCTAGCTTGTTCTTCCTAGTAGATGAATAATCATTATCATGTGCTGGTACTGAATGTACATAACCGTCTTCTGTTGATGGATGTGTAGACTGTGTCCAGATTTTCTATCGGAAAGAATGCCGCAGGACCATTCTTGTGCACCTATCTTTTGCTTCCTCAAATATATCTATCGAGTAAAATCCTCTAAATTGCTTCATCGAATCTATGTTCGTGTAAAATTTTAACAGAGATTGCTGAATTACTCTCCAAATACATTATATCAATTCACACTCCCACCAACAGATAAGCATCTCATGATGCTCAGAATCATCAAACGTTTGAATCTTTGCAACTGTTATGCAAAAGCAGTCACATCTGGCTGCTTCAGATCTTTATTAGCAGGGAGGAGCATCTCTCCATGTAGCTATTGACCATTGTGGTTTTCTAAACGAAACTGCCTTTGTGTATATTTCTATGGGGTCATTCATATTTTTTTATTGATATACGAGAGATCTTCATGCGCCAATAGGGTTTTAATGATTGAACCACCAGAGCGAGACTTCTTTGTAGATTCCTTGTATCGGATTTCCCCCAACCTGACTTACCACCTGGATCACCTGGGTAGTTTAATAAAGGACACATTCCTGGACCCCATCCCAGAACTCCTGATCTAGTATGTCTGCAGCGGAGCCAGGTATCCGCATACTTTTTGTTTAAGCTTCCTGGGTGATTCTGGTAATCAGAATCTCCGTAGTTGGCTTAAAGACAGCAGATTTACTACATCCGGGGCTCCCTCTGTGTAAGACAGGCTTCCATCTGCTTAGGACACGTGAGAGGCGCCCGCGGTATCAGGTGTCTGGTATTTTGTCACACAATCTCAGAGGACAAAGAGAGCAGAGACTGAAGTCAGGGCCAGGCTGAGCACAGTTGACCCTGAATAACCAGTGGCTTGCTTAGGGTAAATCAGGGTGTGGCGCACCGTTTATGTTTGGTTAGATAGTTTCCTCAAGACACAGGCTCTGGCCCTAGTCCTCAGCAGCACGTCAGTGACACATTCTTCTTAGCTCAGCGGTGTGAGCGTCTTCCCGCCCCCTCTCCGAGCCAACTTCAGGTCTCCAAGATGGCGCCGAGCATTCTGGGGGCTGAGAGCAAAGCTTGTTTCCCTGAACAAAGCAGGGCATCTTCCTTCTGATCCTATGTCACCGGGTCTGGCATCCGTCCTGTGTGGGTGCGAGTTGCAAAAGTGGATTAAAGTCGACTATTTGTAACTCAGAATTCACTTCCCCACAGAGACCCATTTTTTTGGATGGAAGTTAGCTGCCAGCAGAGTCGGGAATAGTCCGGGTGGGTGAGGCCCAGGCCCACCTGAGCACGGTGGTGGAGTCCCTCCCTCTCCCCGGCTCTGGCCTGTGCTGAGCGTGGGGAGCCACGGGGGTGCCCCTCACCTGCCTCCACCACAGCGGGGCCTGGAGAAGGTCAAGGGAGCCCCCATTATGGAAAACTCTTCATAAATATTGTTTATAAATCAGAAAACTTTAAATTTTACAAGTTGGGGACCTCAGATACTGCACAATCATTCTGTCTCACAGTCCAAGGGACACCAGGCAAGCTCAGCCCATTTTATGAAAAGGAACAGGAAGAAAAATAGATCAAGTTTAAGTTCATAAATACAACTGCTTCATGGATTGTAAAATCCACTTTTTAAAAACTCTGGCATTAAAACAAATTTACAACTGGCCACAACCTGTAAAATCGATTTCTTACTTTCCCTCAAAAGGGCTTGATTTAAACTCACTTCTTCCCAGACTTTTCCAAATGCCGGATTCTGGTAACACTCCAAATTACGGAGACCCTCTCGGTCCGAAGGGCCCCTGTCCAGTTGGATCAGACAGTTTCCCCGGAACTGTGAGGTACAGACAGCCCTTCACCCCCAAGTGACTGGTGGTGACTTCCTGTGCTTCCTCTGACTGTGTCACTTGCACTGAGCTTCAGATTGTCCCCTTTGGAGGAGGTCAAGCTGGTCACTGATCGTGTCATGCCTTTGCCATTTATCACATCACATCCTTTCTTTTTTTAAGTGACTTTGGATTAGAAAAAGCAAAACAAAAAAGCAGTCCTGCCTCTAAGGTGGTAACGGCAGAGATAGGAACAGAGATTCTTTACACCCAACCGCAGGGCACCAGGTTGCAGCTATGAGATCTCAGTTTCCTATTTAGCCACCTAGACTCCGACTGTGGGGACAGAGCTTTATTTATCGCTGTCCTCTCTTCCGACTTCCTTATCCCCTGCCCCTGCTTACATTTTCTCCATTGCATGTTTCATCATGTAGCATATTAAATATTCCATGCACCTGTCTGTGACTTCGTGAAGGCAGGCATTTGGGGTTTTATTCGCCAGTGTATCACCAGCATGTAAGACTGTTACTGGCACGTTTTTAAATGCTTAATAAATATTTGTTGAATGAATGAATGTTAAAAACACTGCTCAAGCTCTATCTATGTTTGTTTTACACCGTGAATGTTTCTGTAGATTTGCTTCTTTGTTTATGAATTTCCTTCTTCACCCTCTTCCCTTATAGCCCACTCTTCCTTTCTGGGTTCAGTTTTATTCCTCCTGAAATACAGACTTAGCAGTTCTTTCAGTGAGGTTATTAGTAGAAAATTATTTAAATCCTTGTTTGCTTGGAAATACATTTGTTTTTCTCTGTTTCTTGAATAATATTTATATTGACATTGGTTTCTAGGATGTCAGCTATTTTTTTGTTGGAGTTTTTTGTTTTGTTTTGTTTTAGTTTGTTTTTTTTTGTTTGTTTGTTTTTTGGTTGGTTGGTTTGTTTGTTGAGACAGATTCTCACTCTGTCACCTGGACTAGAGTGCAGTGGTGTCATCACAGCTCACAGCAACCTCAAACTCCTGGGCTCAAGCGATCCTCCTGCCTCAGCCTCCCAAGTAGCTGGGACCACAGGAGCAGCACCACCACACCTGGATAGTTTTAATTTTTTGTAGAGACAGGATCTTCCTATTGTCCAGGCTGGTCTTGAACTCCTGACCAAGTGATCCTCCCACCTTGGCCTCCCAAAGTGCTAGGATTACAGGCGTGAGCCACCGTGCCCGGCCAGCATTTACTTTTTATATTATCTGTTTTTTATTCTGTTGTTACTTTCAAGATCTTTATTTTGGGTATTCTGTAGGTTCACTCTGATGAGTCTCCATGTGGATTTATTTTTATTAATCTTCCTTGGTACTCACTGCACTTCATCAATCTAAAGACGTGTACCGGCTGGGCGCAGTAGCTCACGCCTGTAATCCTAGCACTCTGGGAGGCCGAGGTGGGTGGATCCTTTGAGCTCAAGAGTTTGAGACCAGCTGAGCAAGAGCGAGACCCCATCTCTACTAAAAGAAATAGAAAGAAATTAGCTGGCCAACTAAAAATATATAGAAAAAATTAGCCAGGCATGGTAGCACATGCCTGTGGTCCCAGCTACTCAGGAGGCTGAGGCAGGAGGATGACTTGAGCCCAGGAGTTTGAGGTTGCTGTGAGCTAGGTTGACGCCATGGCACTCTAGCCTGGGGAACAGAGTGAGACTCTGTCTCAAAAAAATAAAATAAAATAAAATAAAGACGTGTGCCAATTTAATTCCAAATAAATAAATAAATAATAAAAAATAAAGATGCGTATCAAATCAACTCTAGAAAACTCTCAAGCCACTTTCCTTCAACATTAATCTTTCCCCATTCTCTCTGTTCTCCAGTAGAACTTGTGTTAGATAAGATTGATTCCCACCATTTGCAGCAGTTATATCCCAGAAAGCATCCCAAACTCTGAATTGAGGAACACAGAAGCTTTGCCCCTCAGGGAAATGTAGGGTCAGGTCCCCACAAATCTCTGGTCACAGCATCTTCATCAGCTGATTAATACATAACCTTGTTCTCCGTGTGCTTCTGTTTGCGGGTGGAGTCATGGGCTGCATGATGACATTTCCATCAACGACGGCCTGTGTATGCAATGATGGTCCCATGAAATTACAACAGAGCTGAAAAATTCCTATTGCCTAGTGACGCTGCCCTGAGGCGTTAACTAACGAGGAGCTGTTGGACCTGGAACAGGAACACACAGCTGAAGAGGAGGCAAGAGGAAAGGAAACTGTAGGAGAAGAAAAAGAGAAAGAACTCCCGGGAAAATTCAGTAAAGCATTTAGCAGGAGCCTTTGCAGATATCAACAAGCTCCTTAAAAAGTTTGAAAACATAGACCCAACACAGAAAGGTTTTCATTAATAGAGAGAAATGTTCATGGTGCATTATCTGCTTATAAGCAAATCTATGATTGAAAAAAAAAAGCAAGCAAATCAGCACGGACATATTTTTTAAAACAGTGACATCTCCTCAAAAGAGCCCGGGCAGGTCCTTCGGGAGGCATCCAGAAGGCATGCTATCACAGGGGACCGCAGCCCCGGGCCTGCTGTCACCCCTGAAGACCTTCCAATGGGACAAGATGTGGGGGTGGAAGACAGTGATATTGATGATCCTGACCCTGTGTAGGCCTAGGCTAAAGTGTGTGTTTGTGGCTTGTTTTTAACAAAAAAGTTTTAAAAATTTAAAAAAAGAAGCTCTAAAAATACAAAAAAATAGAACAAGGATATAAAAATCTTTTTGTATGACTATACAATGTGTCTTTGTTTTGTATTATTACAAAAAGTCAAAACGTTTTTAAAAGTTTAGAAAGTAAAAAAGTTACAGTCAGTTCGGGTTTACATCATTGAAGAAAGAAAACTTGTTTTATGAACGTAGTGGAGCCTGCCTGTGCGGCGTTTCCAGCGCACAGTCCCGCGGGGCGGTGCCAAAGGCCCCGCAGCCACCGGGCGCACGGGCTCCTGCACCGCACGGCGGCCCGCACGCTCCGTGCACGGTGGCGCCCGGGTCAGGTGCGCCAGTTTTCATCTTTAATGCCATAGTGTCGCCGTGCCTTTTCCGTGTTTAGATAGGTTGAGCTACACGAACACTTTCCGCGTGTCGCAGCGGCCTACAGGACTGTGGCGGTGACCTGCCGAGCGCGTCCGTAGCCGGGAGCAGCAGCGCAGCCCGGGCCTAGCTGTGCGGCCGGCTGTGCCGCCCGGGTCTCAGCGCCCTCCAGGACAGTCGCAGGATGACACAGTCGCCTAACAACGCGTTTCTCAGAACTTCTCCCCGTTGTTAAGAGACACGTGGCTGTACTTTACCTAGTGTCACCGTGGGCTCTTCAGCGCGGGATTCCCGGGCAGCGGCAGCAGCGCACGCAGGAAGGACGCTCCCCTGAAACGTGTTTTCACTAAAGCGCGTCGCAGCCTTCGCTCGCTTGGGGACACCAGACCGCACTGCAGCGCCACGCGTGGGGGCCGCTGCACCAGCAAAAGCATCAACAAGAAGCACAAACGTGCAAAACCCGGCACTACCCAGACCGCGAGACGGACCCGCCTTTGCGGGGGGGGGGGGGGGCGCTGAGCCCCGCAGGCGGCGCGTGGCCTGGCCCCGCCTCGGCCGGAAGCTGCGCGTGGGGCCGCTCACAGTCTTCGCTGCCCTGGACTCGCCTGCAGAGCACCGAGGGTCGAGGGTGTGCTGCAGGCATTGATGGGGGCGGCAAACAAACTTCAGCGAGGGCGAGAATTAGCAAATGCGGAACCCGCAGTCACGAGGGCGATCGCGGCTGCTTCTGCCTCTGGAGAGTCTCCCTGCTTAGTCGGAAACTTCTCCACTCCGCGTTTCGGAAAACAGTTACATTTTGATCATCGTGCCTACCTAGCGATCTAGCAGAAAAATTTCCAAGTAATCTAATCCAGCACATTGCCCGAAAAAAAATCCTTGTTGTCACACGTGAGAAATGAATAAATAAATTGGTAGTTTCCGGGTCAGGGCTGTCTTGGTTTCACTGTATATATTTCTTTTTTCTTAAAATCACTTCTTTTTTTCTTTTTTTTAACTGACAAATAATAATTATACATATTCATGGGGTACATTGTGACGTTCAACACATATAATGTAGATGGATCAAGTCAGGGTAATTAGCATATCCATCATTTCACACATTTCTCATGTCTCTGTGTTGGGAACATACAAAGTGACAGCGAGATGGGAGGGATAATTCTAGCGTCCCACAGCACTACAGGACGGCTGTAGTTAACAATAACATGTTACATAGTTTCAAACAGCTAGAAGGAGGATGTCAATTGAACGCCCTATGCATTTCTTTCTTTCTTTCTTTTTTCACATCTTTTTTAGAGGCAGGGTCTTGCTGTGTAGCCCAGGCTGGAGTTCAGTGATGCGATCGCAGCTCACTGTAGCCTGGAACTCTGGAGCTCAAGCGATCCTCCTGCCTCGGCCTACCAAGTAGCTGGGACTACAAACACGGGTCACCATGCCCGGCCAGTTTTTTTTATGTTTTTTAGAGACAGGATCTCCCTATGTTGCCCAGCCTGGTCTTGAACTCCTGACCTCAAGTGATTCCCCCCATCTTGGCCTCCCAGAGTTCTGGGATTACAGGCCACTGCACCCAGCACATACTGCTTAACAAGAAGCACAGGAAAGTGTCTGGCAAGTCAAGTGGGCCCGACAGTGAAATAATTGCAGAATCTAGTCACCACCACCACCCCCCCCACCCCCCGGCCCAGCTTGCATCCATTCCCTGAATAATAAGTATGAATTTCAACAAACACTGTTGATCACCTACTATACGCCAGGCACTGAGCTAGACCCTAGGAAAACACTGGTGAATGCTCTGCACCTTCAGGGTCCTCACAGCCCAGCTGTGAACTTATTGTGCAGACAAAGGTAAACAAAGTCACTCAGGAAGCACAAGGCATGCGCAACTCACTTGGGGAAGTTGGGGAAAGCTTTGCAGCATCTGCAACATATGAACTCCGTGTGGCCAGACCAGCCAGTGTTCAGCACCTATGTTGGGCCAAGCACTCTGCTGGCCTGGGGACACATTATTAAATCAGGGGGCTGTGGTCTCTGCCTCTAAGAGGCCTTCGGTCCAATAGGGAACCAGGAGACACGGTCCAAGCGGGAAACGCCGGGTCAGGCATATCTTCAGATCCCACTAGAACTCATGGTGACATTTGAGCCCCTGTGTGGAAGGTGTTAGAGGTGGGGCCTAATGGGAGGTGTTTGGGTCACGGGGGCAGATCCCTCATGGTCCCATTCTCGCCATACTGAGTGAATTCTCCCTCTCGGGGGACAGGATTGGTTCTTGCAGGAAGGGATCACTTAGTTCCCTCAAGAGTGGGATGTGACAAAGCCAGGATGCCACTCAGGTTTTCTCTCTTCGCCCAGCTGCTTCCCCTTTGATCTTCACCATGTTATGACACAGCTTAAACGCCCTGGCCAGAAGCCAGAGCCACGCCCTTGAACTTCCCAGACTACAGACACGTGAGCTAACTCAACCTCTCTACTTTGTAAATTACCCGGCCTCGGGTTTCCCGTTCTAGGAACACAAAACAGACTAAAACAGAGAATATTCAGCAAGGAGGGCAAGGAGTCCAATGTGGGGCAGGTTGAGTGTGAAGTGCCGGAGGGACACTGGACTGGAGATTTAGTAGGCAGTGAGCAATTTGGGCCTGGAGTTCTCCAGGAAGGCTCCAGGTGACCCACTGAGGTTTGAAAATTGTAAGGGAATAGATGGCGGTTGGGGTTGTGGAAGTAGACAGGAAATATCTGCACGTTAAGGGGCAGAAAGACAAGAAAGAGCCTGCAGAGAATTCCGGAGAGGAACCGCCCCCAGATGAGAGGGAAACAAGGACCGCCATGGCCTGGGAGCTGGGAGAGGGATGTTCTCTGGAAGAGTCAGACAAACAAAAACAGAATTTAAAACTCTGGATTGCATTTAATGAGTGGGGCACCGGGGACCTTGGGCAGGACAATTGTGGGGGACACCAGAGCCGGAATGCTGCAGGCTGCTGAGCAGGTGGTGGCCGGGCGAGAGGTGAGGGGCAGCGTCTGTGGCCCTTTATCCGAGAGTAACGGGGAGGGAGCTGCGGGCAGAGGAGAGGGATCAGAGCATCATTTCCCACAATCCTGCAGAGCGTTTCTCCAGGACAGGGTGGGGTTTCTTCTGGGGGTGCACCGACCCCACCCTCACCCCAAGCAAGGATGATGAAAAGGAGTCTTTGACAAAACAGAGACAGACCACAGGCTCGATGAATAAAATTGCACTATGAATATTAAGGAAAGAAAACTTGGCTTGCCGTGTAGCTGTGTCATTTTGGGGCCAGGCCACAGCGGCATTTTCCTCTGGCCTCTTTCTTTACCCTGGTGACCCAGGGCCCCCAAAGCCGCCTCCATCCCAAACAGAAAACCAGGTGCAGAGTGGGAAGTGGCATGACCCTTGGGCTGGACAGGTGCAAGGCAGGTGAGGGCAGTGGGCAGCCAGGTGGGGACTGCAGGGAAAAGGGGAGACTGTCCCATCCTCTGGGCATGGCCCCCGGACCGCCAAGGCAACAGCTTGGATTCTCTTTGTGTTGCGAGTTGTGGCATTTCCTCCGGATGCTACCCGAGGACAAGATGCTCATGCACTGGCAGGAGAGGGAGAAGGTGGCGGTGCCGGGCCAGGAGGACCACTGCACACCTCAGGCTCCGAGGTGGCAGGGGAGGAGCCCAGAGCCAGGCCGGAGGACGCTGTCCCCTGAGGTGGAGTGGCTGGTTCGCCGGGGAGCGGAGGACACCGTGTGCAGACGGGCTCCATTTCTTTACGAGTAAGAGGCAAGGCCCTTTGGTGAAGGAGACAGAGGGAGTTTAAGAAACACGAGGAGGCCTGGAAACACCACGAGGAAGGTGAAAGAAACGATCAGGCACGAGGAGAGCAGGCCCTGGGAACCTGGCCAGGCGCTGTCCCAATTTGCCCTGGGTCCTTTCTCCGTCAGTGCATGGTGTCAGGACGGGCCTGGTCCCCAGGCAGGGCAGGTGCAAGACAGATCAGAGGTGAAGGGCCCTGGGGAGGCAGGAAGGAGGGAGGATGGAGGAGGAAGGGGAGGAAGAGGAGGATGGAGGAGGAAGGGGAGGAAGAGGAAGAAGAGGAGGAAGGGAAGGAAGAGGAGGATGGAGGAGGAAGGGGAGGAAGAGGAGGAAGGGGAGGAAGAGGAGGATGGAGGAGGAAGGGGAGGAAGGGGAAGAAGAGGAGGAGTGCCACAAGCGCTGACACACATGGGTGAGAACTCGAAACAGGAAGACGGGACTCAAAGCCCGGAGGCCGCCAGAGTCTACAGCTTCCCCCTCTAGTCCCCATCCCCTAAAACATCCCTGTGATACAAGTTCCGGGGATTTTGAGTTTCGTGTCTGAGCACTCTATGTCACTGTTTCAATGACAACTTCGTGGCGATGTTCTGAAATTTGGGATTAACGGTTTGTCTTTCAGCGTCCGCAGGGACTGAGCATTTAGCTGTTGGCTGTAAAATTTCACTCGTCTGTTGATTTCTTTCATGGAGACAGGACGATCAATTCTGCTCACTTGCCTTAGGGACAATAATGATCAGATGTGAGCCAGCCCTGGAGTTTAAAAAGTCAGTGACGAATTCCGGGGCGTCGGGGTGACACGATCAGGCTCCCCGGGGCCCTAACCTTCTAACCCTCCTTCACCCAACCCAGCATGTCCACATCCAACCTACAGGGGGGCAGGGTCAGGGACTGTGGGTGGGGGGTTGCCGGGAAGGGCAAAGCCGATACCATCAAAATTCCAGAGTGGGATTTTTAATTTACATATGCCTACTATCTCGGTCTGTTCCGGCAGCTGTAACAGAATATCATAGACTGGGCAGCTTATCAACAAACGAAATTTCCTTTTCACAGCTCTGGAGGCTGGGAAGTCCAAGATCAAGGCGCCAGCAGACTTGGTGTCTGGTGAGGGCTGGTTCCCAGATGGCACCATTTTCTGTGTCCTCACATGCTGGAAGGGATGAGAGTCCCTTTTATAAGGGAAGGAATCCTATTCACGAGGGCTTCGCTCTCATAACTTAATCACCTCCCAAAGGCCCCGCCTCCCACCATCACCCAAGGGGTTAGGATTTCAACATGTGACTTTTGTGGGCACACAAAACATTTGGTCCATAACACCTACCTGCCCTGCCCCCAAGAGGCCAATGTCCCTGCCCATCTATCACCCACCTTCCAGGTGAGGACATAGCTCTAATCCCAACACTTTCCCTTTACAAGTGAGTACAGATTCAGAATGACAAGGTGACTTCCCCAAGTCATAGGACCAGCCAGTAAGAAGGCAGCACTGGGAACCAGGCCTCTGGCATCTCTCCCATCCTGCGATTCGTGAACCAACAGCGAAAACCCTCTCGTTTCTACCCAGCAGTGTGTGGGGGGGAAGAGGTGAGAAGCACTCGGATTGGTACCGCCTTATCCAAACTCAGAACACACCGGAAGCAGCGTGACTAAGGCCCCTCCTCCTGCTTCACTGGGTCCCCGGCTGCAGGGGCACCCACGGCCGTCTGTCCACCGGGCCTTGTGTTCTGCCTCTGACAGCAAAGTAGACCCGTGTGCACCTCAGACGCACCCTGTCCCACGGGTCCTTTGCATTTCAAGAAGCTGTGAACAGCCAGGAGCTCCGGGGAGCTGGAGCAGGACTGCTGCCCGGGGGAGGGAACCGGGGGTCACAGGGGCAGGGCCCAGGTTGGAGCCAGCCACGTCCTTCGATAATTTGGAGGCCTGGAACTGGTGCAGCACTGGGAGATCCATGAGCTTCTGGAACTTGAGAAGCATCTCTGATCTGGGCACTCTGGCTTGATGCGTCTGATCTGCTCTTTACATACGGCGCTGTTCTCGGGGAGCATCCGCTGAACACAGGGAAAGACCTGCGCATTCTCCGCGGTCTGTCAAGGGCAGCGACTCTGCACCTACAGAAGGAGAGCCCGGCTCTCATGCAGAGGGGCCGCAGTCTGGCCCTGGCTCAGGCTCGCTCCCCCCCACCACCGCCCCCCTCCTCCCCTCCTTTCCAAGCTCTAGTTGGAGGCTTCATGCAGGCGCTGCAATCCTTGCCTTGAGGCATTTGCTCCAGGGCCTGAAACAGATCAAACCCACAATAGACTTTTGTTGAGCAAATAATTTTCAGAATGAATGAATGAATGAATGAAGGGCACGATCCTGTCTGCCTAGAAGTTCTCGCTCCTTGTCCTCATAGATTTAAAACCCTCACCCTCCTCGGAACTCACCAGTTCTTCTTAGAACCCAGACTTAGCCTTTGACCTCTGCCCCGCGTGGCTGTGCTCACCACCAACTGCGTCCCCGCACGTCCCCGCGTTCCCTGGTGCTTTGCCCACATGAGGTTTCCTGCACCAGTGGCTGGCTGGTTTGTCCATCTGTTTTCTATGACTGTTCACTATACAGCCGGTCACATTAACGAAAAGAGCCACCATCTACGCCGAGCGCCGAGCTTGCAGCGTGCCTGTCCACACACCCCCGTGGCCCCTGCCACAACCAAGACGGTGGGGCTTGGCTCCCACAAGCCGTCGTGCCTGACAAAACAGACCTTCAGAGGTAAAGTTCACCGCCCCCCCCCCCCCCCCCCCGCCCACGGGTCCAGGTGACGCCTGTTAGAAACAGATGGTTCCTGTGATGGGTAATTTTGTGTCCACGCGACCGGGCCAAGGGATGCCCAGACAGCTCCTAAAACACCGTTTCTGGGTGTGTCTGTGAGGCGGCCCTGGGAGAGGTGGGCGTCTGGATTGGTGGGCGGGGTGAGGAGGGTCACCCTCGCTGATGTGGGTGGCATTACCCTGGCCCTAGAGGACCCTGATAAAACAAAACGCAGAGGGAAGCCGAATTCCCTGTCTGTGCTTTGGCTGGGACAACGTCCTTTCCTGTCCTCAGATGCGGGGACTTATCCCACCAGCCCCGGTTCTCAGGCTTTAGGCCCCAGCTGGAAAACACCGCAGGGTCAGCTGGTTCTCCGGCTTGCGGACGGCGGATCAGGGACATCAGGGACGTCGCGGGCTCCGGGATCACGTGAACCGTCCTACCTCTCTGTGCCTCTGCCCTATTGGTCTGTTTCTCTGGAGACCCCTGCCTAGCCCCGTCCCCCAGCCCTGGGCCCAGTGTCCTTGCGAGGGGCTCGCCCGCCTCCCGGCTGGCCTGAGCCGGGGTTCTGGTGAGGGAGGGGACGCCCCATTGTTCTGCAACAGCGGGGTCATCAACAGCCCTCTCTTTTTTTTTTTTTTTTTGGAGACAGAGTCTCACTCTGTTGCCCAGGCTAGAGTGAGTGCCATGGCGTCAGCTCACAGCAACCTCAAACGACTGGGCTCAAGTGATCCTCCTTCCTCAGCCTCCCAAGTAGCTGGGACTACAGGCATGTGCCACCATGCCCAGCTAATTTTTTCTATATATATTTTTTAGTTGGCCAGATAATTTCTTTCTATTTTTAGTAGAGACGGGGTCTCACTCTTGCTCAGGCTGGTCTCGAACTCCTCCTTGGCCTCCCAGAGTGCTAGGATTACAGGCATGAGCCACCACGCCCAGCCAACAGCCCTCTCTTGATCCGCCCTCGGTTAATTCCACTTTTCTTCCTCTCCAAGGGTTTGCCCCTAACAGGGAGCAATTATTGGACACTTTGAAACTAGTAATTATTCTAGTAAATATATTTTATTCTTGTTTGTGCATTACGCAGAGAGTGGAAGTCGTGGATTTCCATATTGTATTGATCGCTTCACCTGATTGAGTTTTAAATTAGATTCTGCACTAGTCAGATAGGAGGCAGAAATAACTCGGTTGGCTAATGCGTGAATGTGCTTAAGACGTTCGGGTTTGATGACAGCTAAATGGAGGGAAGAAAGAAGAAAAGAACGTAGAGATGGATCCACTGACACGGGCTTTAGAGAGCCATGCAGGAAGGGGGCTCCCGATCGTTTCTATCTAGAATCTTTCTGGGCCACATGGAGCTGGAGCAGCGGGCCCAGGAAGCCTGGTAAACCTCAGAGTCAGGGGCCCAGGTGAGAAATCCTTGTTCTGTTTGGTTCATTTAAATGCAAATGTGCCCGGGGTGGTAATGCTTTAGGGTATTGTCAGTAATGTGTGTTTTTCTCTGAGAGCACTGGGTGCCTTTGGGCTTGGGGAGGGGTGGGGAGGAGTCTGCACTCCAGAAAGGCCCCAATTAATTTTAACATTTTTTCAGGTCCAGTTTTCCTTCCAGTGTTTTCATTTTATGCCAAGGGAGCTGAAGGGGACATGTCTTCTTACTTCTCTTCCAAAAGAAATTTGCTCAGTTCACATCTACCCTGTGTCTTGCTGGAGCTCAGCGTGCATGAGCCCTGCCTCCAGAGAAAGCCTATTTCTCTAGACGATTCCATGTGCATTCAGCTCATTCTACTTACCTGCCTCTCCCTGTAGCTTTCAAGTCCCCAGACGGGGAGAGGGCAGGCAAGGACGTCTGGTTTCTTCCCTGCCCTGGGTGTCTCAGGAGGGCTCAAGCCTGTGCACAAATGAACAGAATGGAGGAATAACCCCCGTCCAGGGGCTCCAAGGGGCGAGTCTGGAAATGTGGGTCTTCGGTTTCACAAGCCTGTGCCCCACAGTGGGTTTATGTTTTTATTCACCTTGTCACTTACCATGCACCTGGCGTTGTTTTCTCTGCATCAACCTCGCCCCACAGTAATTCAAGGAAACCCTGGCAGTGACATATCAATAACAGGAGAAGGAGGACCCAGGCCTCCTGAAGCCGACTGGGGGCTGGGCCCCGTCCCCGCACCCCCACCCTTGTCGGCTTGAACTGTGCTCCATGCTGTATTCCTAGGAGCGAGCGCTGCTCTGTGCCTGAGTGTTTTCACTCGCTTTTCTGTCTGGTTCATCCCCGTTCCCCAGCCCAGTGGTGACCACCTGGCATGTCACGCCACTCACAGATCTCCATCTGTGGGGTGTGCCCTCTCGCCAGGGGAGGACCCGCAAACGTGCACTGGCCTTCCCACCTAGAGATTGTTTGCCTCTATGTTGCAATGAGCCCCCGGTGATCCAGGAAACCCCAGAACAACCCTCAGGGGAGACTTTGGGCTGTTAAAGTCTCTCGTTGCCCAGATCTTACCTCTGATTAACCTCTGATCTGAGCCCTGATGTCTGCCAGGCTCATTCTTTGCTCCTAGGAGACCTCAGGGATCTTTTTGTTCCCCCCTTGGAACCTGAACATTGCCTTAGAATCCTTCCAGAACTCTGGCTAGTATGAATTGACTGGTGTTGACTGGAAATTGAAACCTGTTCACCTCCCCTGATGTGGCCCAGTTAGTGGGGAAGGGCTCAGCCACCACAGCCACAGAAACGGGATCTAGTACTGGGTGGTATAACACGGTTATTTCTGCAGAGAGGCGGCGTGTTACCCAGAACGAGGGTAAAGGTACAGGTTAGTGCTCTTTTGATAAATTAGCAGCATAGGTTGTAATTCCTAGGGTGCTCACTCAAACATCATAAACAGATTGCTGTTGAAAACCAAAATTCTGACCAATTGAGTTGAAAGATCTAATTGGCTTTTATTAGCAATTCATGAACCAGGGAGCATCCTGTCTGAAAGCAGAAGGAGTTCCACGGGGCATAGCAGGTACCTTGAATGGGAACGAGGAAACAGCATGACACAGAAGGCGGATTGGTCAACATCAAGTTTCTTTAAGTGACTCTCTTTGTACGTGCTAAGGCAGAGGGGACTTCCTCATGCCGGCTCAGGTTGACTGGGCCCTTTTTGACTGGTCGCTCTGAATTTCTTGTTTGTTTGTTTGTTTGTTTTAAATGGCTTGTTTGGGGATTTTCCTGTTTTTTAAAGTTTCAGTTGGCCATGTGATCCTCGGCACAAATGGCTCCATTCTGGTTTGCTCTGGGGCCCAGGGCAAGAGCTTCATCTAAAACAACAGCCTCCTGTGAGTCGTATTTAACACTGTGCCCTCCCCGACTAGGAGAGGGAAATCGCCAAAGCCTGAACAGCAGAGACTAAGCTCAGGTGGAGCCAGAGGTCAGGTCGTGAGCAGGTAAACCAGCCTGGGACAGGTGGTGGCCCTGCTGCTCTTTGGGACTGTAGTGAGGGTCGTAGGCAAACACAGACCGTTACTGGACAACTGCAGCTCCCGCACGCCTGCTTGTGCCCGACCTCCCCTCGGGATGTTACCCTCAGCACCCAGCTTCCTGTCCCCCTGGACCAAGGTGCCCACAGCCAGGGAGGTGGGCTGAAGCTGGCATCAGAAGGGGCGTGTGCTCCCAGAAACAGTTTGGCTGCGGGAGAAATGTGAAAGGGTTGCCTGTCAGAGGTTATTTTCCTTCTTTATTTTCCCAAGATTTACCTATATCTTCACTTTTTGACCCAGAGATTAGAGCTCAGCGATTACGCTACTGCTCCTACTCCCATCACCATCTCTAACAATGAGACTGATCTTAGGAAATAATCGCTAATCATACCACATAATAACCAGAGAGAGTCCGCACAGCTTTACGTGCAGATACGAAAGCGAGGACAATTCAGACAAATGTCTGGTGACTAAGCACGAGCCATGAGCTCCTACGTTCAGTCAACTCACATTTACTCACTGCCTACTATGTAAATTATAACTAGCATTTATTGAGCATTTACTATGTTCCAGACATGAATCCAAACATATCACATATATTTATGTCTTTGACTTTCCCAACATCCCCACAAAGTAGGGCCTATGATGCCCATTTTATAGGCAGAAAAACAAGATGCAGAGAAGTGAAATAACTTGCATGAGATAGAAAAGGGGTCAGTAAGGCTGGGTGTGGCTGCTCATGCCTGTAATCCCAGCACTCTGGGAAGCCAAGGCAGGAGGATCGCTTGAGGCCAGGAGTTTGAGACCAACCTGAGCAACAGCGAGACCCTGTCTCTACTAAAAATAGAAAAATTAGCCAGGCACAGTGGTGCTCACCTATTCCCAGCTACTTGGGAGGCTGAGGTGGGAGGATCACTTGAGCCCAGGAGTATGAGGTTGCAGTAAGCTGTGATCACACTACTGCACTCTCACTCTGTCTCAAAAAAAAAAAAAAAAAAGAGAAAGAGAGAGAAAAGAAAAAGGGCCAGTAAGTGGGGGACAGACCTGGACATTAAACATGGACAATCTGGCTCCACCTCACCACCGTCTCTGACGTGTGACAGCTCCCAGGGCAGTCTCAGCCCTTAGTAGGCTTTACGTTTAGCAAGGAAGTAAGCAGGTACACACAAGATTCTAAAACAAGACAGACAGCATGAAAACCACAGAAGAATTACAAGTGGTGCCAGAGAAGAGGGAGAGATCACGCAGTGACGATGGAGTGAGTGGCTTTGGAAAGACAGGAACGATTTATTTCACCAGCCTCATCAATAAATACCAGCCACAAAGCTAGTCATGCGAAGGGAGGGACAAGCCTGTCGAGAGTAGAAAACAGCGGAGCAAAGACACAGATTCCGAAAGCAAGTGACATCTGAGACATGGCCAGTGAGGCTGGGTTTCCTATAGTGTGACAGTGACGATAGCAGCAACGATAATGATGGTGACGGTGTACGTGCATGTTGCTGGAGAACTGGGCGCTGCCGCACCCCTGCCCTGGTGAAGAATGAACAGGAGCTCGGGCCTGGCTTCCCCTGGACTCCACCCTGTGTGTCTTTTGCTCTTGCTGATTTTAATCTGTTCCCTTTCATTACAATAAATTAAAACCATGACTATAACAAAAGAGTGATGTGATGATGATGATGGAAAAAGTAATTAATACTTCCAACATGCCAGGCACAAGTCTGACCACTTTATGGATATTAACTGATTTAATCCTCACCACAACCCTATGTGATGGGATGCTGTTATCACCTGCATTTTATAGAGGAGGAAACAGTTACAGACAAGGACAATAATTTTCACCAGGTCACAAAGCCAGGTGTAATGCTGAGGTTCGAATCCAGGCAGACTGGCTCAAGCATGACACCAGACTGCCTCTTCCCTCTCATAATTGGATGGAGCCTTAGCGACAGTCACTGAGGAAAAGAACACAGGCTTTGCGGGCCTGGATTCGGACACCTATGTATTAGTGATGTGACCTTGAGCAAGTTATTGAACTTGTCTCGCTGTCAACTTCCACTTTTACAAAAGGAAGACAACGCTACCAACCTTGGAGCATCGTGATGATTAGAGACAATGTGTGTCGAGCACTTAATACAGAAGTGGAGGAAGGGTATTGGAACGCCAGGTGAAGGAATAAATACCCAATTTGGTAGATACTCTTTAAAGCCTTGAGCAAGTAACAGGGCTGCGGCCTAACATAAGAAGAACCATCTGAGAGGCGTTTGTTGAAGGAACAGGATCTTGGTTGGCATGTCCAGACATTCATGCAAATGTTAAAGTCCTCGGTTCATCTCATCAGAATTATGTCATCTAGGAATTTATCCTATAAGAATAGAGATGCACTAAAGATAAATATATAAGGATGTGTTATTTAAAAGCAAATAAATGAGGTTTTTTTTTTAAAAAAATAGGTTCTGGGTTATATAAATGATGCAAAGCATAGGATAGATGCTATAAAAGACATTAAAAATACTATTTTAGAGGACTATATGATGATTAAATGCTCATAGTGGATTATTAAAAGTAGAAAAAGAAGCAGCCTATAAAAGAGTATATATAGTATGTCCTCATAAATATACATAAACGTGTACATGTGCATAAAAAACTGAAAAGCTATTTAAAAAGTGTTAACAGTAATTCTTGGCCAGTGGAATTGTGGGTAATTTTAGTTTCCTTCTTCATATAGTGTCTATTTTCCAAATTTTCAGAGTGCACATGTATTACTTTCTATATGAGAAAGTGTTTAAAATATTTTAAAGATGTTTTAAAATCTTGGATATATAACTTTAATTGGGAAATTTTAGTAATAATAATAAACCTACCAGACGGAGAGTGATTCTGAAACATAACTAGGGGTCAACATGGCAGGTTACTAGGTGTTTTGTTTTATTTTTATATTGTTGTATGTAAGTTTTTTTGTTTTTAGACTATGGATTCAGGATTTAAAATAAGTTAGACCAAATGGAAATACTGAAATCTCCTTTCTTCACTGAACTTTTTAAGAACTAGGGCTTTCATCCCAGTTAGCTGGGAAAAGATGGGCATATCCCAAATCAGTGGGCGGTTGTGATGAGACTTCTACAGCCGGGCATCGAAGGGTGGCAGAAGAGGCTTTAGTTCTGCCATGAAAATGGAGGGAGATGTAGGCTGTATCTTACTGCTGGGTTTCTCTCTGTTTCAGAAAATCTCCGTGTCACAGCAGAAAAAACATTAAATTATTAAGGTCTGTGCCTAAGAAGCTGAGGAGAGCTGTTTTATGAACACCACTGTGACCATTAAATCCATTTTACTGAGGACTGTGATTTTATTTTCTTAAATTCATGGTGACATGCTACTTTGAATCATGCAGGGTGGCAGGCACATTGCTTTATGAGACAGTTTCCTGGGTTTAAAAAGCACCTTAGAACCTTCAGGAGAATAAATAGGAAAAGGAGGCTTGTCTATCTGGAAAATGACCCAAAAGGGTGGGTTATATTCAATGCCACAGGACTGTACACTTAAAAATAGTTAAAATGGTAAATTTTATGTTACCTATATTTTAACACACAAAAAAGTTTTTCATATAGCTTGGATTCAAATCTTTTATCATGTATATATTTGACAAATATCTTTCTCAGGCTTTAGCTTGCCTTATCTTATCAGTGTTTTTTAAAGAGAAATGATGTCCAGTTTATCAGTTTATTTTTTATGGTTCATGCTCTTTATATCCTATGAAAGAAAGTTTTGCTCAAAATGGGTCACAATGTATTCCTATTTTTTCTTCTACAAGTTTCGTCTATGGTTTTAGATCTTAAGTTTAGAACTGTGATCCAATTTGAGTTGTTTATATATGGTCTAAGGTTCATTTTTAAAATATGGTGTTCTAGCCCATTTGCTAATAGACAGTCCATTTCCCCATTGAATTATCTTGGCATCTTTGCCAAAAATCAACTGGCCATATATGTGTGGTCTCTTTCTGGACTCTTCAGTTTATACCTTTGGTCTAATTATTGATTTATACAATTGTTTTTTAAATCAGTTTAGAGGAAAAAGAGTTAGAAACAAAAAATACATCTATACCTTCTTTTATATTTACCTATGGAGTCACCTTTACTGGTGTTCTTTATTTGTCAGATGGATTCAAGTTACTGTCTAGTGCTCTTGCCTTTCAGCCTGAAGTGCTTCCTTTAGTATTTCTGGTAGAACAGGTATACTAGAAATAAATTCTCCCAGCTTTTGTTTACCTGGGAATGCCGTAATTTCTTCTTTCAGTGTTGAAGAAATGTTTTGCTGGATATAGAATTCTTAATTGACAGTCCTTTTCTATCCAGTACTTTGAATGTGCCATCCCACTGTTTCCAATCTTTATGGTTTCCAATGAGACATCAGCTGTTAATCTCATTGAGCTTTCCTTGTACCTGGTGTGTTGCTTCTTTCTTGCTGCTTCCAAGATTCGGCTCTTTTGTTTGACTTTCAACAGTTTGATTATGATATGTCTACGTGTGGATCTCTTTGTCTTTATCTGACTTGGAGTTTGTTAAACTTCTTGAATGTGTAGATTAATGTTTTTTCATCAAATTTGGGATGTTTTCAGCTGTGATTTCTTCAAATATCCTTTCTGACCATTTCTCTCTTCTCCATGTGTGACTCCTATTATTAGTATGTTGGTAAGTTTGACAGTATCTGGCAGGTCTCTAAGGGTCTGTTCATTTATCTTCGTTCTTTTCCTTTCTGTTTCTCAGACTGGATATTGTCAACAGATCTATTTTCAAGTTTTCTGATTCTTTTGCCTGCTTTTATCTGCAAGTGAGCCTCTCTAGTGAATTTTTCACTTCAGTTATTTTACTTTTCAAGTTCACAATTTATATTTGGTTCTTTTGTTAATAATTTCTATCTCTTTATTGATATTTTATCTTTGTTAAGACATTACTATTCTCATACCTTTTTTTAGTTCTTTAAACATGATTTCCTTTAGTTGAATATATTTTAAATACTAATTTAAAGACCTTGTCCCAAAAATGTAATATATGGGCTGCATCAGAGATGGTTTCTATTGACTGATTTTTTGTGTGTGCACAGACAGACTTCCTTGTTTATTTGCATATCTTGTAATTTTTTTGTTGAAGCAATATAATGCGACAACTCGGAATTTCAGATTCTTCACACTCTCTAGAATTGTTTTTTGTTGCTGTTTGTTATTGTTGCTACTGTGCTTTGTTTAGTGACTTTTCTGAACTTATTCTATAGAGTCTATTCTTTGTCATGTTTGGCCATTGAAGTGTCTGCTTGGTTAACTTAGTAGTCAGCTAATGATTGAACAGAGATTGCTTTAAATGCCAAGAACCAATAAGTGTCTCTTTCTTTGCTGCAGGACTCCGTGTGTATATTGGTGAATGCCTTCAACCCTCAGCCAGGCAGTCTACAATGGTGGCTTAGCCTTCACTCCTGCTTGCATGCAGCATCAAGGTTAGCTACAGGTAAGGGTTTAGGACTTTCTCAGCTCTATCCTGAGCGTTTGCAAAGCCCTGAGCATATGCACAGTCCTACACGTGCATGTGACCATCTAGAGTCTCAGGAATATGTCAAAGGTTTTCAAAGCCCCCCTTTGGACATCTCATTCCCCAGCTTTTCCTTTTAAGATTTTGGACAACCTACTGTTTGCCTCCAACTGCTATCCATTGCCTCAGGCAGCTACAATGTTAAAAACAATTACCCTTGGTGGTTTTCAACAAATGCCTCCGGGAAAAGGGCTTTTTGCACTGGGACAGCTCTTAGGTCAAAAGAAGAAGAGAAGTCTTGTGAGTGGGAACTTTCAAGGAACTGCCAGACAGGTCAAATAATGACAAGTCCCTCAAAATTGGGCTTATAAAAAGCTCCAGCCCCATTTTGCCCCCTCCAGTGACTGCCAGGTGCTGGTTTTACTGTGATTGTGGGCTGTTTGTTTTCAAGGCTATTGCAGACCCGGGTAGATGAGGTGGGAGGCTAAGTTAAAACACCACAAAGCCTACTGTTCTTACTGAGATTCAGTTGTTTTTCTGGAATAAATGCTCCCCAGATTACTAAAAGCCTTTGATTAATTTCCAGAGCTGATAAAGTTGTTCTGAAAATTTTCTCAGTACAGTCCCTGAATTACAATGGTTCAACTTCACAATGGTGTGAAACCAACACACATTCAGTAGAAACCATACTTCCAAGTATTAATACTACCATTTTGGTTTTTCACTTTCAGTAGTCAATAAATTACATGAGATATTCAACACTTTATTGTAAAATAGGCTTTGTGTTAGATGATTTTGCCCAACTGTAGGCTAATGTAAGTGTTCTGGATATGTTTAAGGTAGACTAGCCTAAGTTATGATGTTCAGCAGGTTAGGTGTATTCAATGCATTTTCAACTTACAATATTTCCAACTTACAATGGGTTTATTGGGATGTAACTCCATCATAAGTTGAGGAGCATTTGTAGTCTCGTCCTGGAGTAAAGGATTTTCAGAGGTCCTTACTCTGCAATTCTTGCTGACATTATATCTCTTTGATCTATATATCTATCTGTGCACACATATCATATGCTCTTGAATACTGTATAATAAATCTTAAGTCAAGTAGCATTCTTATTTTTCAAAATTTTTCTGGCACTCTAGGTCATTTACATTTCCATAGAAATTTTATAAATGGCTTGCCAATGTTTACCCAAGAAAACTGCTGGGATTTTTATTAGTATTCTATAAGTCTATAAATCAATTTGGGGAGAAGTGACATCAAAAACTACTGGGTCTTACAATCCATGAACATAATATATGTCTCCATTTATTTAGGTCTTCTCTAATTTTTCTAAGCACTGTTTTGTTGCTTTCAGTGTATAGGTCTGGCACGTGTTTTGTAAAATGTATCACAGAATATTTTGTTCTTTTGATGCAATTATAAATAGTATTTTATTTTTAATTGATTTAATTGTTCATTGCTAGTAGATAGAAATGCAATTGATTTTGTATATTGACATTGCTAAGCTCACCTATTCTACCGTTTTTGTAAATTCATTAGTATTTTAAATATATACAATCATGTCATGTCATCTGTGAATACAATCAGTTTTATTTTTTGCTTTTACATCTGTGCATTTGACTGCCTTTTTCTGGCCTTATTTCACATGTGAGGCCCTCCAGTACTCCATGAAATGGAAAAGGCAAGAGCAGATATCCCTCCCCTGCTCTAGATCTTAGGGGTAAGTATTCTGTCTTTTATCACTAAGCATGTATCAGGTTGAGAAAATTCCCTTCTATTCCTAGTTTGCTGAGAGGTGGGTTTTGAAATCATAAATGAGTATTAAATTTTACTGAATGCTTTTTCTGCATCTCTTGAGATGATTACATCATTTTGCTTTTTAAAGCTGTTAATATGCTGAATTACATTAATTTTTCACATGTTAAACTAACCTTACATTCCTGGCATAAATCCTACTTGGCAATGATGTCTTCTGGGTTATAGCACTAGATTTGATTTGCTAAACTTTTGCTAAGAGTTTTGCTATAGATGTTCTTGAAAGATATTGGTATGTAATTTTCTTTTCTTGTAATGTCTTTGTATGGGTTTGGTATTAGCACAATATCAGCCTTATAGAATGAGTTGGGAAATGTTCCCTTCTTTTCTATTTTCTGGAAGACTTTGTACAGAATTGGTGTTGTTTTATTTCTTAAATGTTTGGTAGAATTTACCTAGAATTTACCATCTGGGCCTGGAGTTTTCTTTGTGAGAAGGTGTTAGGTTTTTTTTTTCAATAAACTTTTCATCATAGAATTGTTTTAGATCTACAGAAAAGCTGTGAGGATAGGACAGAAAGTTTCCATACACCTTATACCCCATTTCCCCTGCCATTAACATTTTGCATTAATGTGGCACATTTGTCACAACTACGAACTGATACTGATGCATTATTATTAACTAAAGTCCATTCTTTATTTATATTTCCTTTTTACCTAATGCCTTTTTTCTGTTCCAGGATCCCATCCAGCTACCACGTTACCTTTAGTCATCATGTCTTTTTAGAATCCTCTTGGTTGTGACAGTTTTCTCAGACTTTTCTTGCTTTGATGACCTTGACAGTTTTGAGGAGCACTGGTCAGGCATTTTGTAGAACGTCCATCAATTGGGGTTTGTTTGATGTTTTCTCAAATTGTACTGGGATGGTAGATTTGGGGGAGGAAGACTACAGAGGTAAAGTACCATTGTCATCACATTATACCAATCACTGTTGCTACTAACTGTCACCTGGCTGAGGTAGTGTTTGTCACATTTCTCCAATGCAAAGTTATTCTCTTTATTCTTAGGAAGTTTTAAACTATAAATTTAATTTCTCTAATAAATGCAGGGCTATCAATATCATTTCTTCTTCAGTGAGGTTTTTATCTTTCAAGGCATTTGTCCATTTTATTTAATTTGTTGACTATTGACAGGAATTGTTCATACTTTTTTCTTATATTCTCTTTTTTTTTTTTTTTTTTTTTTTGAGACAGAGTGTCGCTTTGTTGCCCTGGCTAGAGTGAGTGCTGTGGCATCAGCCTAGCTCACAGTAACCTCAAACTCCTGGGCTTAAGCAATCCTCCTGCCTCAGCCTCCCGAGTAGCTGGGACCACAGGCATGTGCCACCATGCCCAGCTAATTTTTTCCATATATATTTTAGTTGGCCAGATAATTTCTTTCTACTAAAAATATAGTAGAGACGGGGTCTTGCTCTTGCTCAGGCTGGTCTCAAACTCCTGACCTCGAGCGATCCACCCGCCTCGGCCTCCCAGAGTGCTAGGATTACAGGCGTGAGCCACTGCGCCTGGCCAGTTTTCTTATGTTCTCTTAATAGTTATAGAATCTGGAGTAGTGACCCCTTTCTCATTCCTAATATTAATAATTGGTGTCTTCTTTTTGATTTTTTTCTTTATCTTTTCATCTCTTATCTTTTTCACGTCTTATTTATTAGTCTGGCAGGGGGCCTATAAATTGTATTTGTCTTCTGACAAAATCTGCTTTGGTATTATTGATTGTTCTTTATTGTTGTTATATTTTATATTTCATTTATTTCTTTTTTAATCTTTACTATTTTCTTTCTCCTGATTAACTTAGCCTTAATTTGCTCTTCTTTTTTAGTGTGCTATGGTGGAAATCTAGTTCATTTATTTTAGATCTACCTATAAGCACACAATGCTATAGATTTCCTTCTAAGTACTGCTTTGGATATAGCCAAAAATTTTTATAGGTTAAGTTTTCGTTTTTCCCCCTCAGAATTAGTTCTTCTCCCTCTTCTCCTCCTCCTCCTCCTCCTCCTTCTTCTTCTTCTTTCTCTCCCTCTTCTCCTCTTCCTCCTCCTCCTCCTCCTTCTCCTTCTTCTTCTCCTCCTCTTCCTCCTCCTACTCCTCCTCCTCTTCCTTCTTCTTCTTCTCCTCCTCCTTCTTCTTCTCCTCCTTCTCCTCCTCCTCCTCTTCCTCCTCCTCCTCCTTCTTCCTCTTCTTCTTCTTGTATATAT
Source organism: Lemur catta (assembly GCF_020740605.2). Taxonomy (NCBI): domain Eukaryota; kingdom Metazoa; phylum Chordata; class Mammalia; order Primates; family Lemuridae; genus Lemur; species Lemur catta. The sequence continues at coordinate 12,866,518 of NC_059152.1, read as the reverse complement.
TTAAGGTACAAATGTTTTCATTTGTATTCAGTTCAAAGGTTTTCTAATTTCCCTTGTGATTTCTTCTTTGACCCATGGGTTATTTAAAATTGTTTTGTTTAATTTCAAAATATTTGGGGGAATTTTCCAGATATCATTCTGTAAATGATTTCTAGTTTAATTCCTTTGTGGTCAGAGAACATACTTTCTATGACTTGAATCCTTTTAAATTCATTGAAAATTATACTAAGGTCCAGATATGGTCTATTTTGGTAAATTATTTATATGCACTTGAAAATAATGTATATTGTGCTATTCTGAGATGGAGTGTTATATAAATGACAAATTGGTTGAGAGGGTTATTGAAATCTATATTTGTACTGATTTTATTTCTTCTTGTTCTATCAGTAATTGAGAAAGAGATGTTGAAATTTCTAACTATAATTGTTAACTTTGTTACTTCTTTCAGTTCTATTAATTTGACTTTATTTTGAAGTGGGTTACTACTTAATACAGATTTAACATTTCGATGTCCTCTTGATTGCTTGACCTCTTTATTGTTATGAAATTTTGATCTCTTTTATCTCAGATATTTCAGTGTGTTTATATTTTAGATATCCTATTCTTCATCTTTATAAGTTCCATTTAGGTATTTTTACATCTTTCATTTAATGCCTCATCTTATTTACCTTTTCCTTTACTTTCTTATACAATGGAGCATATTTATAACTGTTTTAATATTCTTGTCTGCTAATTATGTCATATCTTTCATTTCTGTTTCTATTGGTTATTTTTCTCCTGATAATGGTTCATATTTTCTCATCTTTTTCTTATTTCAAAATACTAAGAGGGTACAAATGTTTTTGTTACATGGCTTGAGTCAGGGCTATAAATGTGCCCACCACCCAAATAGTGTTCATTGTACCTGTCAGGTGGAGTTTTGCCCCCTGCTTCCTCCCCCTCCCCACTACTTGATTTCCAATGACTTTTACTTCCCTCTGTGCACTTGTGTGTCTATTGGTTAGTTCCAATTTATTACAGAGTACGTGTGGTGTTTGTTTTTCCATTCCTGAGATACTTCACTTAGGAGAATGGTCTCCAGTTCCATCCAAATTGTTGCAAAAGGCATTAATTCATCCTTTTTATGGCTGAGTAATACTCCATGGTATACATATACCACATTTTATTAATTGCTCATGAATTGATGTGCATTTAGGTTGATTCCACATCTTTGCAATTGTGAACTGTGCTGCAATAAACATTTGAGTGTAGGTGTCTTTTTGATAGAAAGACTTCTTTTCCTTTGTGTAGATACCCAGTAGTTGTATTGTTGGATCAAATGGTAGGTCACTTTTAGTTCTTTGAGAAATCACTATACTGTTTTCCATAGAGGTTACACTAATTTGTAGTCCCACCAACTGTGTATAAACATTCCTTTCTTTCTGCATCCATGCCAGCATCTATTGTTTTTGGACTTTTTAATATAAGCCATTCTAATGGGGTAAGGTGATATCAAATTGTGGTTTTAATTTTCATTTCCCTGATGATTAGTGATGTTGAGCATTTTTTCATATATTTATTGGCTATTTGTCTATCTTCTTTTGAAAAGTTCTGTTCATGTCTTTTGCCCACTTTTTAATGGGATTGTTTGGTTTTTTTCTTGCTGATTTGAGTTCTTTGTAGATTCTGAATATTAGCCCTTTATCAGATGTGTAGATTGTGAATATTTTCTCCCATTCTATAGGTTGTCTATTTGTTCTGTTTCCTCAGCTGTGCAGAAGCTTTTTAATTTATTCAAGTCACATTCATTTATTTATTTTTGTTATTGCTGTAATTGCCATTGGGGTCTTAGTTACAAATTCTTTGCCTAGACTGATATCTACAAAAATTTAAGTTTTTATCCATCTTGAAATAATTTTTGTGAGTGGTGAGAGATAGGGGTCTTGTTCCATTCTTCTGCATGTGGCTATCCAATTTTCCCAGCACCATTTATTGAATAGGGATTCTTTTCCCCAGTGCACATTGTTATCTGCTTGGCCAAATGTCAGTTGGCTATAGGTAGATGGTTTTATATCTGGGTTGTCTGTTCTGTTCCATTGGTCTATGTCTCTATTTTTGTACCAATACCATGCTGTTTCAGTTACTATAGCCTTGTAGTATAGTTTGAAGTTCCGTAATGTGATGCCGCAAACTTTGTTCTTTTTGCTTAGGATTTCTTTGGCTATTCAGGCTCTTTTCTGGTTCCAAATGAAGTGTGTAGAATTATTTTTTCTAGATCTGTGAAATATGCCCTCGATATTTTGATGGGGATTGCAGCATTGAATCTGTAAATCACTTTGGGTAGTATGGACATTTTAACAATGTTGATTGTACCAATCCATGAGCATGGTATGTTTCTCCAAGTGTTTATTTCATCTGCACTTTCTTTCCTCAGTGTTTCATAGTTCTTCTAGTAGAGATCTTTCACCTCCTTGGTTAAGTATATTCCTAGGTATTTTATTTTCTTTGTAGCTATTGTGAATGGTATTGAGTCTTTGATTTGACTCTCAGCTTGGCTGTTATTGGTATATATAGAAATGCTACTTTTTTGTGTACAGTGACTTTATAACCTGAGATTTTGCTGAATTTATTTGTCAATTCCAGGAGTCTCTGGATGGAGTCTTTGGGGTTTTCTGACACAAGGTCATATTGTCAGCAAAAAGCGATATTTTCTCACTTTTCGCTTTCCTAGTAATTTTTGGTTGAATGGTGGACATTTTGAAGTTTAGATTTTTGAGGTGCTAAATTTTTGGTGTTCCTCTAAAAAGTGTTAGACTTAGTTCTGGTAGGTGTATAAGTTACTCTGAATTTGTTTGCTCCTTTCAAGGCTTGCTGTTGAGCTTTGTGGAGGTATGTCAGGAGCAGCCTTTAGTCTAGGGCTAATTGGTCTCTGCTACTAAGGTAGTATTTTCCTGAAGACTGTACTTGATGTCCTGTGTATTATAAGGTCTGTCCACTTTGGCTGGCGGGAGTACCCAGTGTCCTATCCATGTATGAGCACTAGTTGTATACAAGCTTACTGCTTTGCAGAGTTCGTTCCCCAGGTTCATGCAGTTTCCTTTCACGGATGAGCAGGTCTGTACTCATCCAAGGACTTGGTGTGATCTCTCCCACAGATTTCTAGAGCCCTTTCTCTATGCAGGTCCCTTTTTTCTCTTCTTTCAGTATATACTATTCCACAAATTCCAGGCACCTTGCCTCCCTCTTCCCCAATTCCAAATTCTTCTCCTGAGCTCATTGTGACCCTCAGACTCTTCGGTAGCCCCCTTTCTGCACCACAGCCTGCAAACTGCCCCCTGGCAGTGAGCCGGGGCAACTGTAGGGCTTATCTTTATTTCCCTTGCTCAGTAATCTCAGCCTTGCACTGTCTGTTGTCCACTTAATTAAAAAGTTGTTTCTTATAATTCCGCCCAGGTTTCTAATTGTATAAGGTGGAAAGATAATTCCAGCCTCTGCGTTCATCATGGGGAAAAGGGCAAGTCTACGATACTCTTCTAACAAGTTTTGTGGCAAAGAGAGAGAGCAGGAGAGAGAGGAAGTTTGTAGGTCAGACAGAATCAAGGGGATCTTTTTCTTTAAGTTGGAAAAGACATTTCCTTCTGCAGGCAGAGAATGAGCAAAGATTAAATGCCATTAGAACTAAAGTTTGTGATACTGGGTACAAAGCTTGAAGAAGCTCATTTCTGGTGACATTTATTATTTCTGTACTGTGGGAGGTACAGCATGCAGTAAAAATGATACGGGACTTAAGAAAATGGTGAAGGTTAAAGAGCAGCTGGTGGAGGCAGAGAGTGCAAAGTCGAGCTGATCAGAGAAAGAACAAGGCAGGTGAACAGATTAGAGGGTCCATATTGTGAGCCACGTATTTGCAATGATGCCAATCCAAGAGACAGGTAACCTGAGCAACAGCAGGAAACGCTGTCTGAAATGATGCCCTTGACCACAAGACCGTGCTCGGTAAACCCAAGGCCCGTACACATCGAGCAGTATTGAGAAGCGATTCCTACAGCTGCTTCTAAACACCGTCAGGGCCAGGTGCTGCGTGTCCAGCCCCATTCCTAGGTCTGGCTGCAACGCGTTCCTTAGACCCTTGGCTCTTGTTACTGTATTAAAAATAGAGAAGAGTTCATACGTGGTCACTTAGGTCAGAGCCACACCTTCAAGTCTTGCGAAAGAGATTGGGGCGGGGAGACTTGGAGCTCTCAAAGAGGCCCAGTTAGAGCAGGCCAGTCGGCTTCACCTGGCCTGACCACACCTGAGCCCTTTGTCCTGTGTGTTATTTGCCTGCACGTCCTTGCCAGCTTGAGATTTTGGGTTTGCCTACAGTCTCAGTTTATGACCTGTTTTGCCCAAATTTTACATGACGAGTGTGCTGAAAGACCCCAGCCAGGTCCCCCTTCTCTCACCTCACAAGCTGAGGCTTGGCATCCGGCCCATCGGGGCCCCGTGGGACTTTGTGTGAATTACTAAAAGGTGCCGCTTTCTATAAGCATGCACAGTCCCACGTGAGGGCTGCTAGCCTGGCGGGTGGAGTGTAGATTAGATTTCAGCCCTAGCCTGGCTTTCTTGATCAGCCACCCTGGTACAGTAAGTAACTATATCACCCACAACCGAACACAACTGCCATGGGGCCCTGGACTGTCCTGTCTTGATTTCCTAACTCCTGTCTTGGCATTAACAACTAGTAGTGGTTTTACCTTCCAGGAAGGGTCCTGGCTGCTTAATTCGCTGCTTTTTATAAGTCCGTACCGGTATCCCTCCAGGTGGATCCAGTCCTACCCAGGTGTCTGCAGTGACATCTGCCAGCTATCAGCTCTGGACTGTGCAGCCCTGAGCCAATGCAGGCCAGGACACACTGAGGATTAGGAGAAATTTCCCCTCTACTGGGGGCATCCTCTAGAGCCAGTGTCTGCTATCCAGGTTACCCGAGGTGACCTGAGTTCCCGGGGTCCCTTATGGGAACAGAGTTGTGGCTTCCCCACACACCCCATCAAGGGCTGTCAGTCTACACGATGCTTCCATGCTCCTGCTAGTCACATTCACTTCCAAAAGAGCCTGGGCCATGATGCCCTAGGGACCCCACACTGATTGTCTGCAGCTTTGACGTGACAAGGCTCACCTAGATGCCACCAGATTTTTCCCCTGGTGCAGAGCCCACCTTGCAGGGTCTTTTTGGCTATTATCCGGGGAAGACTTCGGTGTAGGTGGGGTCTGGGCATTCCTCAGACTCTAGTGTGGCTGCCCCAGCATTTGGGATCCTCTGCTGCTCCTCAACGCTCCTCCTAGAGTGTGAGTAGCATTTCCACATGAAAACAGGAAAGTCCAATGTCAAACTTCTTAGCGGTTCTCTCTCTTAGAAAGTGTTGGTAGGAGAAGAGTCTGAAACTGATGGCCAAAGTAAGGCCTTAAAATGGGTCAAGGCAACATTTCCCAAACTGTGTGCTAGGAAACACTAGTTCCATAGGACATTTTATGGGAAAAAATTTTGTCTGGCCAAATAGGTTTGAGAATTCTGGGTTTGGAAGCAGTTAAACTGATTATTTTGTTGCAGGACTTCTCAGTGCTTTTAATATGTTAATGTCTGTAATGTACCTGCAAGAGGATTTAGAACACAAAGCATTTGCCAAAGTTATTTGATTACAGAGCATCTCATGAAACGAGAGTTTCATAGAATACTCTTGGGAACAGTTGGTGTGCAGATCCTTGTCTTCCCTGTTTCCTGGTATTGCTTTCTCGTGTTATTGGGGAGGGAGCGCGCTCCTCCCTTCCGGGTTTCTGCCTCCTTTCCTCAGGTGAGGAGGAACTACCTGGGCCCCGCTGTAATCATGCCGGCTGCATATGGAGCTGAGAAACAATCAAGGAAGATGCCTGCTGGTTACGTCTCTGAATTCCAGCCCTCGTGCCCTGGGATCTGATTGATCTCCTCTGTTTAACTTGCGGTGTTTGATTCTCAGGCGTCTGCGTTCTCAAGTCTGCTCTAACAATGCTGTTCTTGAAATATGCTAATAATTTCCTTTGAGACAACTGGCCTGCTCATTTCAGAATGACAAGTTTTATCTTTCGGCCCTTTAACTGAGCTCTCTTTGATTAAAGGTGTCTTTAAAGAAAAGCTCTCTTCTCAGTTCTCATCCCTACGTGAAAGAACACGAGGGGAAGTTTTTCAATAATGAGCCTCCACTTCTCCATCAGATGGCTCGCTCGGCCGATCCAAGGGGAGAATCTCTTTCCACATCAAAAGCAGGTCTCGGCCACTGTCCCGCCCAACCTCACGCAGTCTTTCCATAAGTAGGTACGGGCATGCGCTTCCTGGGATGAACATGCTCCGTGGTGACTGTGTCTAGGGACGAAGAGTGGGCAGAAGTGCTGATGTCTTAGTCCATTTGGTGTTGCCATAAAGGAATACCTGACACTGGGTAATCTGTTTAGAAAAAGTTTATTCGGCTTATGCAGAGATCACATGGTGAGAAAGGAAGCCAGAGACAGGGGCGGGGCTGTTAGGCTCTTTTTAACAACCGGCTGTCTCAGGAACCAATAGAGTCATGAGGACAGCACCACGCTGCTTGTGAGGGCTCTGCTCCTGTGACCCGAACACCTCCCACTCGGCCCACCTCCAACACTGGGGATCAAATTCCAACATGAGGTGGGGTGGGGACAAACATCGAAACTATAGCAGGTGACAATGGGATGAAGATTATTTAGAGAAAGCTAAAGGCCCCAGTCCTTGGCACTGTGCAACTGACAAAGAAGGAGAGGGAAGAGGAGGCCAGCCTGTCGTCTCATGTAGGTGGCTTCAAATAGTGACCAGCTCAGCTCAGGTCACCCAGCGCTTTGCCAGTTTCAGCACCGAAAGTCTCACATCCCAGGACATTTTTAGCGCTGGGCAAACCGGATGGTGGCTTGTAAGTTTCAGGAGGGTGCAACTGGGTGGTGGGACCTATGTCCCCGGCAGCAAGAGGGGCTGGCTCTCTACACCGAAAAGGTGGATTTACAATGTGGTGAACGATCAAAATGCAGACAAGATGTTTAAATAATTTTGAGCAGCCAAGAATGACAAACGTGCAATAAGCCATCATACCCAGACTTTCCGGGCCCATGAGCAATGAATAGGCAGCGCTTCTAGCTGGGCCTGCAAGCAGAGCTGCCCGCCCGTGCAGCGGGCCTTCGGCGGCGCCTGCTTAACAGCCCTGCGCTGAGTTGGGGGTGAGCGCCCCGGCGTTGTTCGCAAGAGGACGGGGTCCAATGTCCAGGGCTTTTCTCATGGGATTTCACATCTACCACACTTTACCTTGTGGGGCCAGGGATGAAGAAATGAAGAAATGATCAAATAGATAGAAAGAGGGGAAATAAAATTCACCTTAACTTAGTTTGTTAAGTGAAAGAATGCATTTACTTTTTTAACCCTTGCTGAGAATGGGCTGTGCCCCCTTCTTGTGCATATGGCATTTTGACTCTGGCACCAGGTCCGGATGACAAAGCGGTAAGCCCAGAAGACCCTGAGCACACGCCTATGTGAACTGATGAATGAGCGCGTGGGCAGCATAGAAGGTGGTGGTCTAACTGTCGTCGGTAACCTGCCTGCACTGTGGCACCCAGCACCTGGGGCAGCTCTGCCAACGTCACTCACAGTTGCTGCTGCATCACATGTGACATGACAAGTCCCCAGCAGGGCTGGGCCGGCAGCCAGCTTGCCCACGCTGCAGCAATCAATGTCCAGGGTGAAGCCCCTCTTAGGGGTTCGGCCTACAGAACAACGGGGCCCCCGCCCCACCCACCACATCTAGCACCACCAGGACTGACCGCCATAGCTACAGGAGAACGTCACACGCCCATCCTTGGAGACAGACGGCCTGTGGGACAGATTAGCTCTGCCCTTTGCAAAGTCCTTCCAGGCACTTTGTCTCAGGGGAGCCCTACCTACGTAGCCTGGGGAGGTAGGTGGGGCAGGTGTTGTGACGTCATTTTCAGAGAAAGGTGAATTCAGATTCCAAGAGTGAGACTCACCGGCAGTCATAACCGTGTTTGTCACATGTAGCTTCTTGCCTTGGATGGGTGGGAAAGGCAAAGAGGTGACAAGACTAGCCTTCGTCAAATGTCATTCATTAAAACCAAAGTCAATAATTTTGAAACGTCTGAATATTTCCAAATATTCCCCAACCTTGGGCAGATTCATTTCATTCTATAGTGGATTGGTTTTTGCATGCAGGCTGAACTATTTGATAAACACACACTCTGCTGCATTCTCTATATATGTTTAAAAAGGTTATTATTCTGTACAGAAAAAAATTAAGCTGCCCGAAGTTGCCCTGATGTATTCTAAGCTACGAGAGCATGGAACATGGAACAATTCCAAAATAAGTGACTTCTATCAGCCCCGTGAAAGTGTCTGAGGCCTCACCGTCCCTATTGTTCTGCCTCATTCTGTGCAATCTCGCTGGATAAAACGTCACCTGGCCTAAACTGTCTTGCCAGCATAACTTTTGCTTCCTCTGCTGTACGTTTCTGATTCTCATACTCCTGGAGCCATTCAGACCAGGGCTTTTCTGCCCCCGCCCATCTCTCCTGAGCTCTGTTCTTATCTCCGCAGGGGCTGTTTCCGGCTCTCTGGCTGCCAGCGCCCAGCTCTGACCTTCCAGTGGCGTCCAGAACGGGCCCTTCTGCCATGTCTGTATTCCACCGTCCACCCCCCACCCCAGCCCCAACTGTGCAGAGAGGGAAAGGCACATTACCCTGTCCGGCCAAGCGGACTCTCAATTCCTGGAGCTCTGCAATTCAGCCTCAGCCATCGTCTCTAGACCCTGCTGGCTGGTAGGACGGGGGAGCCACCTGAGACCAGGCCTGGAAGGGACACGGTTGACCTTGTTGGCCTTGTAGAGGAGAAAGCGAGATGTTTTAGTGAGAAGCATGAAGCCAAGGGCAGGAGATTGGGAGGGTCTAAGAGGCCAAGCAGGAATCTGGTTCTTGGGGAGGGCCCAGTTCTGGGAGCCAGTCCCTTTGGAACCTGGCCACATTTCCTGTCCGTGCTCTTTTTTGTTTAAATTTTGGGAGGTTTCTGTTTCTTGTACCCCTAACCATGCCTCCGACTTTGTCTTGAATTTGTTGAGAAGCTTTAGCTGACAGCCTCTGCTCCCGTCTGAACTGCCACTGTATCTGACTGTGGCTTTGCTGTCTCAGGAGGACATCTGGTCTAATCTAATCTCTATATATTACGGGCTGAATTGTGTCTCCCCACCACCATTCACATGTTGAAGTTCTGACCCCCAGGACCTCAGAATGTGACTGTATTTGAACACAGGTCCTTTAAGGGATAATTAAGTTAAAATGAGGTCGTTAGTTGGGACCTAATCCAACAGGACTGGTGTCCTTATAGCAGGTGGAGGTGAGGGCACTGATGCACACAGAGGGACGACCACGCGAGGACACGGTGGGGGGCGGGGGAAGATGGCCATCTGCCACCAAGGAGAGAGGCCACCGGAGGAACCAACCCTGCCCTGACACCTCAGTCTTGACTTCCAGCCTCCAGAATTATGAAGAAACAATAGAGCTGAGGGCAGCTGCTGGTTTCCTTTGCTCAGGGCAAAATCTGACCCCACCTCCCACCTGTCAAGAAACCCTGTTGGTTCCACCCTCCGTGCCGGCTCCTCTCGTCTCTTGCACGCTCCAGCGCTGGTCTCGGCTGGAGACCTTCCTGAACCGTCTTCCCGCTTCTGCCCTTGTCTCCCGCCATGAAACTCCACACAGCCGCTGGCATCGGATATGTCGCTCTTCTGCCCAAACTCCTCCACTCAGGGTAGGAGCCAAAGTCCGCAGAGCAGCCCACTGGATCTCGCATTTTCCAACTTGCTGACACCTTCTGACCGGTCTGATCTCTTTCCCGTCATTCTCGATTCACTGCACAGGCGGGACAATCTCTGGCCGTGGGGCCTTGGCATGAGACGCTGGCCCCTGCTTGGGACATTGTCCAGGCACCCGCTTGGCTAATTCTCTCACCTCTCTCCAGCCCGGGCTCAAGTGTGCCCCTTGCACTGTGCCCTACCTGATCAATCCTCCGCACTCACTCTCACCCCGCCCTGCTCGTCCTTGTGTCCAGTGCACTTGTCACCTTCTCACATACCACAGCTGCCCCCTGAACCACGTGGGTGTTAGGGGCACCAACCCCCGCACAGTCGAAAATCCACGTAACACTACTGACTCTCCCGAAATGTCACCACTGATCGCCTACTGCCGCCTGGAAACCTCACCAACAACATGGACAGTCGATTAACGCCTAGTTTGTGTGTATATTATACACTGTATCTTTACAATAACGTAAGCTAGAGGGAAGCAAATGTTACTGAAAAAATCATAAGGAACACAAAATACATGTCCTATTCATTAAGTGGAAGTGGATCATCACGAAGGTCTTCATCCTCCTCATGGGTGTTGAGTGGGCTGAGGAGGAGGAGGAAGAGGAGGGGCTGCTCTTGCTGTCTCGGGGTGGCAGAGGTGGCAGGAAGTCCATGTATAAGTCACAGCTCAAACCCGGGTTGTTCAAGGGTCAACTTACATTCGCTTTGCTACTATGTTGAATGCTCACGGCCAACGCCTCCCCTGGGCATGGATTGTAAACCCCACGAGGGTGGGAACCTGAGTCTGTTTGTTCCCTGTAGTAACCCAAGTTCCTGCGCTGGCACAGAGCGGGTGCCTAAGGGATAGTGGCTGAAAAATAAATAAAACTTGTCATGAAGTCAGCCCACCACTGTCCTCTGTCTCCTCAGGCCTGCGGCTGTGGAGGTGTCTTTGGCCCTGAGGTCACCTTCCTGCCGGAGGCTTCACACCCCCGTCCCCCTGCGGCTGCTCCCTCGCTAGCTTGTTTCCCTCCTCCTCCCCGGGCCCTGCTGAAGGTCAGACTCCTCCACCCCACCCAGCTGCAGGCACTCACGCACCTACTGTACCTCCCTGTGACCTGAAATCCTCCATTACATTAATCCTTTTAAATGCTGCTTTTATCCTATCACTCCTTTGCTCCAAAACCCACCACGCCTCTGTTTGCTGTAGGATGGAGTTCAGGCGGAGAACCGCGCTCCATTTACACAAGCCCTGGACCCGGGGGCTGTCACCACGGCTGTCTGCTGTCCACTCCTCCTCCCAGAATGCTCACAGTCGGGTCCAAACTGTCCTTCTCCAAAACCAGCTCAAACCCTCTCCCTGATCCAGTTCGCTTAACAACATTCGAGGGTGGCTTCTGATTTAAAAGCCAGGTCGATGCAGCAGGAGATTAAGGACTGTGAGCCTTTTCTCATTTGGAAATCCCAAAGGGATTGCTAGCAACCGGCTGGCTCTCCGTCATATATAGTGCATTTTAAATTTCCTGCTGACCTCTCACCGGCCCGCACCCAGCCTTTGCCACTTTATGTGTCATCTTAGTGTCTACTTCGAGTGTGCATGCTCTGCCAAACAACGAGAGAAGCTCCTTGAGGGTAAAGGCTAGTTTATACAGTGATGCGTTGATTAGAAATTCCTCAGGAACGAGGCTCATTTATTCAAACTCAACTATGTTCAAAAACAAAAACTGAACATCTTCACAAATCACTCTAAGCAGAGCTGCCTGCTTACAGCTGCGTGTCAGAAATATTTCAAGGTGCAGTTTCTGTCTGGCTCTAGGCATCCTCAAGACCGCAAGGCCCCCTGAGGGGGGCCAGAGGGGTTTGCTCGGCGTCCAGAGTCCTCTCTCCACCTCCAGCCTCAGCCCCCACGGCCAGGCCCGGGGGCGGTGCCGTCTGCAGCTCCCCACCCTCCCAGGAGCTCGTCCTGTCTTGCTTGATGAGTTGGAACGACTCACGGCCCCTGCAGGTGTGAGATTCTCTGAAGGCAGAGATTGTTCTCTGGGTTCCTCAGCGATGCGTCCCAGCAATCTGGGACAGAGCTGGGCGCGAGGCAGATGCTTCATGAACAGGGGTGCACTGGGTGACTGTTCTCTCTATGGGAGTTTACACTTTGGCCCTTTTATCCCCAGCTGTTCAATGAAATGTTCAGGAATTGTCCACATGGGGAGGAACGTTCTCCCTCCCCACAACTTCTTAAACAAAAATGCCCCTGACATGACCACCAGGCTTGTCAGATCACCCGTCACTGGCCTGGCCTGCCCTCCGATGAGGGGACTCACGGGGGCTTCCTCACGGCTTCTCTGCTCATGGGCTGGTCCTTGGGGGGGACAGGCAGTGGTGGGGCTGGCCCGTCTCCATGACAACCGCAGCCTCGTCAAGCCCCTCTCTCGGGCCTCCTTGTCTGCAGGGCTCTTCCCTGTCACCCACCCCTGCAAAGGTCAACCCTTTCTTCCGTTCGTCCTTGGCAATGACCCAGCTCTGCTCTCCCTTCCCGCGCTAGCACTTCCAGACACACCGTTCATGTCGGCCCCGTTTGGGATCTGGTATTAAGGACTTTTCTTAGTGAAACTTCTCTTTTTCAAGATCCTGGAACGTCCTGTGTCATTTCTCTTCCTGGTTAAGAAATTTCTGACAAAGATATTCTTCTCGGTAGCAAAACCTGTTTGCTAACACATGTATAACTTTGGTTCTTTTTGGGGGAACCTCCAGAGGATTATCACATCCAGAGCAAACAATTTCCGTGCAGTTGAATTTACTCATTAGCAGTTGGAGGACATGAACCCTATAGTGTGCATTTGTGGGTTTTTTTTTTTTTTCATTGTTCGTAGACGTTCTAGGCCCAGCACAGACGAAATAAACACCTGTGGAATAATTGATTGACATACAGCTAGGCAAGCTTATGGTATGTTTCTGTCTGGCTACAATGTCTAGGTTTTTTTTTTTTTTCCAGTAAAAATTGTGATTATTTTCACTGTAATTATTCTCCAGATTCCCCTCATTGTCTCTTTATTTTTCTTTTTCTCCTAACTTTTCATTTTGAAAATTTTAGGATATAGACAAAAGTTCAAAGAATAGAACAATAAACCCATTATGTTCTCCACCCAAATTCAACAATAAACGTTTTCCCACATTTGTTTTTATCTCTTGCTGTATCTCTGTCTATATATCCGTAACTCTCTCTAGAAACGTAAATACTTTTTTTGCTGAGTCATTTGAAAGTAAGTTGCGGACGTCAGACATTTCACCCGTAAATACTCTAGCACACAGCTCCTAAGATTGAGGACATTTCTGTAAATAACCACAACAGTGTTATCACAGCTAAAAAATTAATAAGCATTTTAAAATGATTATTTTTTATAATATTCCTTCATTTAGTCTCAAACTGGAAATGTCTGCTTTTTGATCAGACGATGACCGTGCTTTCCAAAATTGAATTCTAGTCCTGGTTCCCTACAAATCCGTGAGGATTTATAGATGTGGCCAAGATCCATAGTTCACATAAGGCAGTTGCATTCTCTAGTTGCATTCTCTAGTGACAAAGGGTTGTCCAGGCCCCGAAGGTGGGTTGTTTCTAGAACAGACCGGGTTCATCCTCAAGCAGGACAGGGCGATGTTGCTCTGGGAGGCTGAGGGTTGCTGTGGGCTCGGCATAGCTGGTAGCGTTTCTAACCCTGCGGCTATACAGTGTCTGATTTCTCTCCCTTTGTAAAATCTGTTTCTATTCTCCTTTGTCTACTTGCATTGGTGAATGAAAACAATACACAGAAGTCAGCTCCACTCTTGGCAATTCTGATTCAGTAGGTCTGGGAGGGGAATCTCAGAAAATTGTATTTTTAAAACACTCTCCCGGATTAGCAATCTGGCAGGGGTAGGGAGGAATGGAAAATCCCCCACGAGTTGCATGGTCTGCCTACACAGCTCTTCTCTGTACATCTTACGTGTCTGTGTTTGTGGATTTCTGTAAAACGACTCCAATTTCTTTTGGACGTGAGTGGAGTATGAACTATAAATAAATTGGAGACTTTCTCAGAACATCTCTGTTCGCCGAGACCAATCTCGGGATCTGCAGCTGATGGCAGAGGGAGGGACGGTGGAGGGAGGCCGTGACCTTTCTGGGCGATGCCCTGGCTGCCGTTTCCTAATCCCATGTCTGGTTTTGGGTAACTGACCTGACTTCTCTGAGCCTTAGTTCGCTGTCCTCTAAACTGAGCAGAGTGACACCCACCTCTTGAGGACTTGTGCTTGGAAAAGCACTTTGTAGACAACGCAGCAGGAGTCCAGTTGAGCCAGAGGTAAGTTCACCCAACATCCGGATCTACCCGGGGGACTGCGAGGGCAGGCATCCCAGGAGCCAGCTGAGCGGCTTCCGGTGAGGAAGCTTACCCTAAAGGAAGGTGGCAGCCGCAGGCAGGAGGGGAAAGAGAGCAGAAAGGACATTGCTAGGGCTAGAGAAGTATTCATCAGTGGCCAGGAAGCTTCCGCTTCCCCCTTTGGACGTAGGGACAGACGGGCTCCAATGCAAGAGCATACACAAACAAAGAGCATGGGTGGGTCATCATCTCTGTGGAATGTGGACAGGACAATGTGCCTACAGCTCTCAGCACTCCTGACACCGGCCGCCTCCTGCCTAGGCTTGGCTCTCGGGCTCACTCTGGCCACAGGCAGCCCTGGCCTGCAGGACACTGGCAGAGGTGGTCATGCAGTGACACAGTGGCACAGTGCCCCAGTGGACACATCATCTGGGAGCCTTGGGCGAGGGAGTTTACACAGCAGGGGAGGTAAGGACAAGAAGACTACCTCTCAGCAGAATGTCCCCAGCATCCCCTAAGCATGGTTATGCTGTGTTTAGTCGAATCCCTGCCCCACCCTTTCCAGGTAACTGCTGTCAGAGGTCCAGCGGCAGACTCAGTTTGCCAGCCGTGTAGCCAGGTGCTTACCTGTGACTCACATTGCTGGCTCGGCCACTCGCTGAGCTTTCTTGGGCAGGTGACTTAACAGCACCGTGCCTTGCTATAAAACTAAAATGGTAACAGCAGTTACTTCATTGGACTGTTGGGAAGATTTAATAAAATAATATTTGAACAGTGCCCGGCATATGGTAAACACACCATTAATGATTTTATGTGTTCAGGGCAATTGATTCCTTTAACCTAAATCACACTGATAAACTATTTCTCATTCACAGTTCAAGTCAGGAAATCTCTAGGAAGATTGTAGCAGGTGGCCAACACTCTCCGCTGGGTATGGGGATTTTGAGGTCATGTCACCAAGCATAGAACTGCCATATCCCAAAGTGTCCCCTCCACTAAAGCCGGGCCATGGTTGATCCTGGGAGTTTGGTAGGACCTGGGCAGAGCTCTGTAATAGCTTCTTTTTACAATAGGCTCTGTATAAAAGCTCTTTACATTTTTAGGAAAAAAAGAGAGTTCTGATTATCCATTTTCAGTGTTTAATATGTTGGTCCTTTTAAGCAGTAATAATTTAGTTTTCCCTTTGTCTCCTGATTGGGTATTTTCCCCCATTAAAATATTTTAGCAGAAGGAAAATCGAACAATCAGATTATAAAAAAGTCACAATGTATTATTAAACTGTACAGGGCTCTTGGCATCTCCGACAACAGTAACTGGTACGGTGACTTGGCAACAGCAATACTGAAGCTATATTTATGTGTTGCTACAAATCCGTAGCTGTTCTCACTGTACTATACAATCAGGCACAAGCCCTGAGGGCTTCTGGCATGAAAATATTACATTGATAAATGACAGCCACGGCGCCAAACAGTAGCAGGGGCTGACAAAAGGGCAAGTCAACGCTCACAGAGCACTCACTACGCCGCCCGTTACCTGTGAGCACTATAGAAACCAGGCACAGGGGGCTGACAGCGTGTGTGGAGGTGTGTTAGGAAGGTAAATAAAGGTAAAAGAAGTGGAGAGGATCCTGGTGCGGTGGCTTGCACCTGTAGTCCCAGCTACTTAGGAGACTGGGGCAGGAAGATCGCTTGAGCCCCGGAGTTTGACACCAGCCTGGGCAACATAGCGAGACCTCCATCTCTGAAAATTTTTTAAAAATTAGCCAGGCATGGTGGCATGTGCCTGTAGACTCAGCTAGTGGGGAAGCTGAGGCAGGAGGATTTCTTGAGGCCAGGGGTTGGAGGCTGCAGTGAGCTATTATCACACCACTGCACTCCAGCCTGGGCAGCAGAGGGAGACCTCGTCTCTAAAAAAAGAAAAGGGACGACAACAAAAGAAAAGAAAATGAAATGGAAGGGAGTTGTATGTATGCCGGCAGCCTAGGGAAGCAAGTTGTGGGGGAGCATAGAGGCCTGGCTGTACAGCTTTTGCTGAATGATTTTGGGTTTCTGCATCTTTCCTAATATAATCAGGCTCTACCACATTGCAAGTAAAATCACTTTTTAAAGTAAATAATTCCAAACTTACAGAAAAGTTGCAAAAATAATACAGAGAATTTATATATGTCCTTTACCCACACTCGCCATTTTAAAATATTTTGCCACATTTGTTTTTTATCATCCTCTATATTTTTTCTGAATCTTTTGAGAGCAGCTTGTACTAATATATATCATGCTCCTTTAACCTTTGCTACTTCAGTTCATATTTCATCAGAGCAAGAACATTCTCCTACGTGACTATAGCACAGTTAGAAAAATCAGAAAATTTAACACTTTACTATTTATTACAGTATACCATAGTATACAACACTGACACCGGAAAGTGGATCCCAAACTGGGGCCTGGCCTGAAGGCCAAGAGGGTTCTTGGCTTCGTGCAGGAAATAATGCAAGCATGAACCGTAAGTCGGAAATGAAAGCAACATTTATTAAACAAACAGGCTACCCCATAGACAAAGTAGCCCCTGTATGTTGCTGGGAAACTCCATTTATGGCTATCTCTTGATTATATGCTAAATAAGCGGTGGATTATTCATGGATTTCCTAGGGAAAAGGCAGAGATTTCCAGTAATTGGGTATTCCTCTTCTTCTCATATCACATAAGGTAAAGTTCAGGGACTTTCATGGCGCTGGTGGGAGTTTTTTAGCTTGCTAATGCATTGTAATTAGTGTCTAATGAGCTGCAAGATCAGGCAATGGTTGGTTTCTCCTCCATCTTGGTCTCACTTGGTTTCACCTGGTTCCTCCATATCCTGTCCTTCGTTCAGGAGCTGTAGGAAACTTGGTCTTGCTGAATCCCCAGCTCAACACCATGCTCCTACCTACTCTCTCATCCATTGTCCTGCTCACATTCTCCAGGCATTTTTACCCTTCAGGACAGGAGTTTGTATTGCCTTTAATTATCACGTCTCTTTAGGTCAATTAATCTGGGGCATTTTCTCACTCTTTGTCTTTCACGATAGTAACATTGCTGAAGAATACAAACTATTTTACAGAATGTTCCTGTATTTTTTTTTTTTCTGATAGTTATTCTTGGTTAGATCCAGGTTATATATCCCTCTGTCAGAATACTAAAATCACTATCTGTATCCTTCTCAGGGTATCTCTGCAGACTCAGGAAATCCACCTGACCCTCATGAGTGATGTTGGTTTTGATCACCTGGCCAAGGTATTGTCCAGTTTCCCTACTAACTACTGATTTCCCCCCCTCCAAACTAATAAATATTCTTTTGAAAGACATTTGAAGACCTTGTAAATATCCTCCTTCTCATCAAACACTCCCCGCCCTCCGCCACTTCAGTATCCACTGAGGAGTCTTCTCCTAACAAATCTTTACTGTGAGGGTTGCAAAACGGTGATCCACGCTGCCCTGCACATTTACCAGTCAATGCTCTGCTCAGAGTCCTCCTTTCTCCCCCATTTATTTATTATCACTATGAACTCATAGATTTTTATTTTATTCAATGTTTATTTTGATGCACATACTGTCCTAGATTTAGCAGTGGGGCCCCTTCAAACTGGCTCCTGTGTCCTTTTAACATTGCTGTCTGTCTCTGTCTCTGCCTCTGCCTCTCTCTCTCTGCCCTTCCTTACTTTCTTCTATAAGATGTTCCAGGCTCATTTAGTACCTTCTAGGCTCCGGTCATGGAATCAGTCATTTCTCCAAGGAAATCTTCTTCTTCTTTTTTTTTTTTTTTTAGGAAATCTTCTTAGAGTGGAAAATGGTATTTAGGAAACAAGATCTGGGTATAAAGTGTGCCCATTGCTCCTGGGCCCTTTCAGTGGACAGATCTAGGAAATATGTATATGTATGTTTACATGTGCACATATATATGAGCATAGATATGTGTGTGTGTAAGAAGTTCATACTGTTGTCTTTAGCTCCAAATCCACTCCATAGGAATCTTCCGTGCCTTCCCCCATTCCATATTGTGTCTCCCTTCATCCACAGTGAAAACTCTAGCTCCCCCAAACAATACATTTTCTCATTTGCTCAATTGCACACTATGCATAACATAGTTTAATTGCTACACCCATAACACTCTGGAAAAAAACCATACAGAAGAGTTTTAAAATTCTTTGCAGTTCTTTTATTTTCTGGGCTGGGTTATGCAGCTGAAGTACTTTGTTTAAAACTTACGAATATCAGCGTTCTTTTTTTTTTAACTCTCTTATATTATTCATTTGTAATATAATTGAGTTCATATATTTCTGTTTGTATTCAATTTTTAGTCCCCTCCCCCATCTTTGCTGATTTTACCTTCTTCTTGAATATGTAGAACATTATCACATTTCCAAAACTCAAACCTATGAAAAAAGTATATTCAGAGAAATGTCATTCCTTCTCCTACCGCTTCTACCATTCCCTTTCATCCCTTTGTAGGTAATTTCATTGTTTTCTAGTTTATTACTATTCCATATGCGAGTATGTGTTTTGCCAAAATAGTAGATATGTGTATGTTTTCTTATTTCTCCCTTTTTCTTACAGAAAAAGTAGCAGACGATATATACTCTTTTGCACTTTGATTTTTTTCATTTAATAACATATCCTGGAAATCACTCTATGTCTGTTCATAGAAGCCTTCCTTAATTTTTTTTTGTAGTCTTGCCAACAAAATGTTTTGTCAAGCTTTTGATTTTTTGCCAGTGGATTGGGGAGTGGTGATGGGATACATAGTATCTCTGTAGTTTTAATTTACAACTCTATTATGAGTGAAGTTTAATGTCTTTTCATATGTTTATGAACTCTTTTGAGATCTTTACTATCAATTGTCTGTACTTTTGCCCATTTTTATAGGATGTTTGTTTTTTTTCTTCAAGTTCTTTATATATCAGGGATAGTACCCCCTTTATCTATGATGTGTATGGAAATAATTTCTTCCAATTCCTCATGTGTGTTTTTAATTGTAGTATTAATAAAATATACATAACACAAAATTTGCCATCTTAACCATTTTTAAGTGTGTAGTTCTGTGGCATTAAGTACATTCACCATCCATCTCCAGAACTTTGTTCTCATTCCAAACTGAAACTCCAAACCCATTAAAAAATAACTCCCCATTCTTCCCTCACGTGAGCTCCTGGCAACACCATTCTACTTTCTGTCTCTATGAGTTTGACTACTCTAGGAACCTCCTATAAGTGAAATTACACAGTATCTGTCTTTGTGTCTGGCTCATTTAACTTAGTATAATGTGTTCAAGATTCATCCATGTTACGGTATATATTAGAATTTTCTTTCTTTTTAGGGCTGAATAATATTCCATTGTATGAATATACCACATTTTGTTTATCCATTCATCTCATGATGGACACTAGAGCCGCTTCCACTTTTTATCTGCTGTAAATAATGCTGCTATGAACATGGGTGTACAACTATCTGTTCAATTCCCTGCTTTCAATTCTTTTAGGTATATACCCAGAAATGGAATTTGCTGGACCATATATAGTAATTCTATGTTTCAATTTTTGAGGAACTGCTATTTTCCATGTATCATTTTATATTCCCACCAACAGTGCACAAGTGTTTCAATTTCCCCACATCCTTGCTAACACTTGTTATTTTCTGTTTCTAAAAAATGTTTTCTATAATAGCTAGCCTAATGGATATGAAGTGGTATCTCACTGCGTTTTTTGTTTTGTTTCATTTTTCATAATCAACGTAGGAGGTAGATTCCAGTTTGTCCTCATGAATTCTAGCTGTTCTCATGAGATCCACTTTAACCTTGCAGGTTTCTACTTTGTCCTTGCAATTCCCCATGTCACAGCCAGCTTTTCTTCTGACTGCCGGGTCTGTGAACCACAGTGACTTCAGGCCTGCCCTCATGCACGATGGAAACAGACGTCTATAGCTCTACCTCTAGCATTATACAAAGTTTAATCCCCATCACACCTACCTTATTCCATATCACTGATAATGATTTGCTTCTCTGATCAATTCCTAACTGACATGCAATTGATGTATGTTCATTGGGAGTTGAGGCTTTTTGCTGTAAATTGTCCCTCTTCATCTCCTTTCTGCTTCTCAGCCTGTTCTCCTTTGTTTGATGGCGGGATCACAGCTCCTCCGTCTTTAGAGTTGGGTTTTCCTTTATGGGCACATTTGAAAAACTTTTATTTTACAAGGCAAATTAAGCCCATTTGTAAATCAGGATGACTGATACGGTTTGGTTCAGCTCTGTCATACTGCTTCCTACCATCATTATTACGTGTATTGTGCTACACTCATTGTGTCTCTTTCATTATTTGGTGCTGTATTCCTTGCTATGTTTAGAACTTTTCTTTTGGCGTTTTGGAGTAGGGTCCAACAGTTCGGAATATTTATATTTTGTTTTAGTGGTTAGGTTTTTATTGGCATTTTTCTATTACCCTTAATTCATTTTTGTTGTTGTTATTGTTTCTAACCTTTTAGTGTCTGGACTGTGAGCTTTATACAGTATCCTTCACGCCCATCTACCCCCGATGGAACAGTCAGTGACATTGTTCTATGTTCCCTTTGCTCTCTCCCTTCTCCTTCAGTTGTTTTTAGTTGCACCTGTTCTCCTTCATTAGAAAGTATAATGTGTATACACTGATCTGTTAATACCTACTGAACATATGAAATGCTCTCCTTTCGTCATTTTTCTGGCTTCCTCAGTTATCTCTTGCTCAGAGGAATCTCACTCCCTAAGGTTCCTCGGGGAAGGCCCACGTGCATGGTGGTCTCTGGATTTCTGCACTCATTTCACGTCTGTTTGCCAAGGCTGGGTATAAAAATCTTGGCTGGTACTTTCTTTCCTTAAGTTTCTTATAAATGCTGCTCCACTGTTGCATTGCTTTGCATGTTGCTCTTAAGAGTCTGATGCCAGCCTAAATTTTTATCTCTACAAGTTAAAACCTAATAGTTTTTACTAAGATACATTTTAGAGTGGATTATTCCATGCCATTTTTTCCAAGATACCTGAAAGGTACTTTTGATATAGAGATTGAAATTTTCTTTATTCCTGTATTATTTTCTGGGATTACAGTTTTGATTCTATTTCATTGTTTGGCATTTCTACTTCAGTGACCCCAGTCGTGTGTATGTTGGCTCTTCTTTCCTGGCTTTCATTTCAACCGTTTCTCTCTGACTCGCCCTTTTGCTTCTTTATCTTATTTTTAATTTCTTGATTGTTTTCTTGACATTCTTCAATGGGCCCTTACATATTTTGTTTGGATGTGTTCTCCCTTGGGCATCTTGTAATTATTCTTTCTTCCTGGGATAGTTTTTTTGCCTTTATTTTCAATTTCTTTCCTGAATTCAATCAAGTCTTATTGCATTTCTTTTTAATTTTTGTCTGGTCTGTTCTTAGTTTTTGAATTTCTGATTCTAGCTATATGTGTGTGTGCATGTGTGTGTCTGTGTGTGTGTGTGTGTGTGTGTATCCAAATTATTATGAATACAAGACACTTTGTTCAGTTTGATGCGTGGTATTACAATTTTTTTCTGCTTCATGGTTTTTATTGGGGTGGGTTTCCTCAACCGAATTATTATGATTCATTTTTTCATCATCAGAAATGTGATTAATTTTCTGTTTTCTTTTTGTATCTTTGTATGCAGTTGATTTGATGTTTTTCTGTTACTAGGCGTTTTAAGGCAGGTTCCCAGGTCAAGAAAGCTCTCTTATCTGTGTACTGAAGTGCAGTTTTTAATAGATACCATTGCTGTTCGGGAGAGGATTGTTTTCTGTTTTATTTCTACAAGATCTTTAATTTTTCCTTCTGACTTCCTTCTTTTCCTTCGCTGCCAGGCCTCTGAAGGGCATTACCTTTTTTCTATTTATCTGACTGTTCCCCAGAAGCAAGGCTTCTTTAAGGCTGCCAACTTTTGTTCCATGTTCTTTCAAATCTCTTTCCTTGATCAATAAAGTTCAACCTGTGTTCAGTTTTTAGTTCTTGGTGTTGGACTTTCTCTTTTTAGAGGTGACAAGCCCGCACTTCACTTAAGTTCCTGGCAATAGTGGAGGAGCTCTGTTGGAATTGGATGTCTTTTTTTTCTTTGTGCCTAAGTAAATTGAAGCTCAGTTCATGGCGTTCTCTCTTAGCAATGCTGAAGGCTTGTTTGTGTTTTTGTTTTGTTGAGGAAGTGCGCAGAGATTTACATTCGGGCAGATGCCATTATCCCCTAGGCTGGGAAGCTCCCGAAAACATTTAATATATCAAGTACTAAGTAACATTTCTTTCCTAGGGACACTGGAAACTTGGAGTGTTACAAGGGCACCACCAAGGTTACACAGATTCTGTTACAAGAGAGATCTGCTTTCTTGTATCTTTTAAAGACGCTTAGTGTATTGAAAGCAACTAACCAAAACGAAAAGATTTAAAAAATATACAGTGTCTTCCTTCTTCCTCATTTCATGTTTATTTAAAACAGCAACACCCCTGCTATTAAGAGCTCTGTGCACCCCCAGAAAAATGTTCCCTTGAAAATTACCTTCACAGTTTCTACCTCGAGGCTCCCACCTCCGCCTAAATCAATCAATTAATTAATCGACTCCAAGGGGTCAGGGATGTTTGTTGCAAGATTAGCAAGAAAACTGCAGCAAAGTCCGGGAGGGGGGTTTGCACCAAAAAAGTCAGGACCGTTGGCCAATAAGAGAGCTTGCTAAGGGTCTGAGGTGGTCCCAAAGACCAAACACCGAGGAGGTGACAATGTGGGCAGGGAAGGGCTGAGGCCCCCAGTGCCCCAGTAACCGAGAGCCCCTGTGTGCGCGTGCACGCCTGTGTGCGCGCGCTCCTCCCGGTCCCGGGGCAGCCACCTGTCACTCACGGGGGAGGGGACGGCCGGCGGCCGGGCGCACGCTGAGGGGCGGGGCGGCGCCCAGGCCCCCGGCGGAGCGCGGCGTGCCGCAGCCATGGAGACGCGGCGGTCCCCTCCCGCGGCCCGCGCCCCGGCCCCCGCAGGCGCCGCCGATTGGTCGCCCTCTGCTCCCTGACCCCCTCGCCGCCTCGAGGCCGCCGCTTCCTGCTCGGGCGCCGCGCGGCGCTGCCGGCCCGGGGCGGAGCTCGGGTGCCCAGTGCGCGCCGCCGCGCAGCAGCCCCGGCGGGAGGAGGAGCCGCCGCCGCGCCCTTCCCCTTCCTGCGCTCCGCCGCCCAGCGCCCGCGGCCGGCCCAGGCAGCACTCGGCAGCAGCGGCCGCGGCCGGCGGCCGAGTCGGGAGAATGCGGCGGCGCTCGCGGATGCTGCTCTGCTTCGCCTTCCTGTGGGTGCTGGGCATCGCCTACTACATGTACTCGGGGGGCGGCTCCGCGCTGGCCGGGGGCGCGGGCGGCGGCGCCGGCAGGAAGGTGAGTGAGCGCCGCCACGGCCCGGCCCCCGGGCCGCCCCTCCGCGCCCCTGCCCCGCCGGGCCCTCCGCGGGCCGCCGCTCCCGCGCTCCCGTGCCCGGACCTCCGCTCGGGCCGCCCGCCCCGCCCCGGCCTCCCCGCGGGCGCCCGGGCCCCTCTGCTCGCCCCGGCTCCGGAGAGGGCGGCCGGCGCAGCCTTTCTTCCCTCGCCGCCCGCGCGACGTCGCCCCTCTCCCTGCTCCCCGTAATTGGGGTCTCGTCCGGCCGCGGGGGTCCTCATCCCTGCGGCGGGAAGTTTAGGGCTGGGGGTGTTGGCAAACACAAAGCGGGCGGGAGGAGAGAGGCGGCCGCCTTCCCAGCGCGTCGTGTACATCAGGGGAGAGGAGTCCAAGTTTCTTTCCGCCCTTCCACACTAGCGGCTGCAAATCCTCACCCTCTGCCCCTTGTCACTCCGCGGGGGGTGGGCTCCGGGCTTCTGCCACCTTCTCTGCTGCTTGTGTTTAGGGCGCGGGGGCGCAGCCACTCCTGTGCCAAATAAAACCCCGGGCCGGCGTCAACAGCGGCCCCCGCGCCCCTGCGCCCGGAGCGAGCCCGGGCACGGCCAGCCCCTCGCGGCCGCCGCGGTACGCTCTGCCCGGCCGGGCCGCAGCCTGGCGCGCGGGCCGGACGTGGCCTCCTGCGCTTGCATTTCAGTCCCGCTCCCGGTTACACGGATGGGGTCCCTCTTGTGTGGGTGTGTTTCGACCTGCTCCAGGGGCCGCGTGGTTAGGCTGTGGAGAGCGTGTGAGCCTCTGCGGTTCCGCGGCCTCGTCCCGCACTCCGGACGACCCCCGGGTCTCCTGGGGGAATTGCGCCGGGAGGAGCCCGGACAGCGCGGTCCTGAGGCCGTGCGCCCCCGGGGAGAGCAGGGCTTCGGCCGCTGGGCTTGTGCACATGCGGGGCCGAAGGGGGTTGTGGTGTTTTGCTGGCTAATCGGCTTTGAGAACAGAGTTATCTTTTCCAAAAATTCCATAACCCTCATTCCTGTGATGTTTAGTGTCACCGCAAGTCCAGGAAATTGTGAGTTAGTAAAGGTGGAGCACGGGTTAGGTTGGACAAGGGAATGGTGTCCCGGAACAACCCAAACAGGACTGACTACAGGAACAGACTTTAGCCTTGAAGTCAGACCCCTAAGTGTCAGTGCTGAGATTTGGCTGCTTTAGAGGTTTCCTTCATTGCTTCATTCATTCATTCCCAGCTGAAGGTATTAGGGGGAGGTTGGTGTCTTACTTGGCTTTTGGTGTATTTCATGGATTTGCTTTATCTAGAGGGCAGAAATGAAGACAGCCTTTCCAGGTGCTGAATTGGCCTAGCTTGCATCTTAGCTGACTTGGTACTCTCAGCCCTGTTTTTTTTTGAAATTGTAGGTGTAGTGAAGACCTCGTTTATTCATGAACGGTAAAGAGCACGCAGCCAGTGGAAGCAGTGCAGTCCTTTGAAAACCATGGTCACGTTAAACTGGAAGGATTTTAAAAACTTTGCCTCCCAGTATACTGTGCCTTGGCTACGCCACATAGCCTGGTGTGCTGGTGAGACCTGGCGAAGCTTTTTGCCTTTTATGCAAAGAGGACCAAACACATCCACCAGCCTCGGTGTTTCTCCTTCCTTGGTCTGCCGCTTTCATCAGCACAGGTGATTAGAAACAGCAAGTGTGTGTTAGCTTCCCAGGCGCTGGTTTCTCACTCTGGTGGGCTTCAGTTGTTGGATGCTTTAAGGCAGCCGTCCCAACTTTTTTGGCACCAGGGTCCAGTTTCGTGGAAGACAATTTTTCCACAGTTTGGGGGAAGGGAGGTGGGTGCTCAGGCCAAAAATCAGGGGGTGATGCAAGCAATGGGGAGCACCTGTAAATACAGATGAAGCTGCTCACTCACCTCCTGCTGTGCGGCCCAGTTCCTAAGTTTCATGGAAGACAGTTTTTCCACAGACAGGGAGTGGATGGGGGAGGTGGAGCCAGGAGGATGTGAGGGTCGTTTCCTAACAGGGCTGGACTGGGACCAGGCTGAGCCCTGGGGGCTGGGAACCACAGCTTTATGGGGTCTTCCATGTTGAAGTCTTCAGATACCTCTGAAGTATGATTCTTAGTTAAAAAAACCCAAGAATTCCTTGTGGCCTGGTGGCCGTACTGACACCATGTAGAAAAAGTGGGGGAAATGAGCAATTATACAGGGATTGGTGATTTGGGATTCTATTCTTTCTGTCAACGAACCATAAAATTTAATCCTAGCCCTTAGAATGATTTAGTGATTTGTTGGTTGAGGACGAGGTACATTTGAAATTGCAGTAGAAGACTCGTTAACTTAGAGCTGTGGACCCCGAGACAAGAGGGGAAGCCCTAAGACAGCTCCTGGAGGGGAAGTGGAACCCTGCTGTCCTCAGTCGCTGTCCTGCAGGAAAACTGCACAGTCTTCTCCCTCCTGAATTGTCCCAGTGGGTTTAGACGTTAGAAGCCTCTCCAAATTTAGTTCATCCTCATGATAAAAGAAAGTATGTGGTTTGTTTAGCTTGTAAAGTATGGACGTGAAAAAGATAGCAGGCCAAGCATGGAAGAGTGGAATTTAAATACTAGGTGTAGTTTTTTTTTTTTCCCCCCACCGAGATAAGTGAGTTTGTATTTCTTCTCTTGTTTTATACTGTTCAAGTCAGGGCTCTCGTTCCCTGTTGAGCCAGTTTCTCCACAGCCTGACGTTTTGCAGGGTGCCAGGCTGCAGTGGCAGGCTTCGGGGATCGTCTGGGGGGGAGTCTAAGTAGGATTTCTGCTGCTTCAGCAGCCCAAGCCGGGCTCGTCATTGTGTCCTGCCTGTTAAATAACTCATTGCAGAACTGTTATTCTCCATTCGGCAAAACCCAGAAAGCCAGCTCACCTCCGATTGCAGAGTTACTAAGCTAAGCAGGAGTGAGTGCTGCAGACCAACCCCAGGCGCTGCTGCACAGCTCAGCGCTGAGGTTCAGGATGTGTGTGTTAAAGCAATTTATGCATGATATTGTTTAAAGTTACATTTCATTTACATTTCTGTTGATACCCTTCCCCCCATATTTTGCTCTTTCCCCCTAAATGGACGATTTGCACTTCAAGGATGCCTTTCCTTTGAGCATCTCAAATGCTTTAAAATTTCCATCACGTTGAGTCTCCCCTGGGCCCTGGTATGTTGGCGGTGGATGGAGCCTCAGACAAGAGGACGGGATTTCTGTTGAAATGAAGCTGCCTCTGGGTGAAGTGTGGCTGTCTAGGACGGAAAGGGAAGGGTTTTCCAGTATGTGAAGAATGATCTCTGCTGCAAGCGTGTGCGGAGCCCAAGACCCGGTCCTTGCCTGTCTCCCCGGGTGCGTGGGGGTAAGAGGACGCTGAGGGCCATGGCCCCGGCCCTAGCAGCTTGTTCACTTTCCGCGGCAGCATCACCCTTCTTCGCTGAGCTGGCACAGATGCCGCAGCGCTGGCCTGGGCTGGGGGACTTCAGGCAGGACCTTGTCGGCAGCATGGGAGGGTGCAGGGGAGGGTGCGGGTCACTTGCCGGGAGGGTGCGGGTCACTTGCCGGAATGGTGAAGACCCCCATGTGGCTGGAACATGGTGCTCACGTGGGGCAACATCAGGGTGTAGAATTGGAGGAATTTGGAACTCAGTTGTAGAAAGCTTCAAATGCCAGACTGACTTACCTACTGGTCCTTAATTTGGTGATCACAGTGAACCACGAAATGTTCTGAGCTGGGTGGTCAGCAACCACATGGAGGGAAATGCCCCAGATCCACGTCTTGGCACTGAGACCCTCTGCCTCTTTCTGCTTAGTGACCTTTGCTGATTTACTGACCCTTCTGACCCTCAGTCTCCTCATCTTTATAGTGGGGATAATCGTTTTTATCTTGTGGCGTTTTTTGGGAGAATTAAATACTATTAGTAGGTGCTTGCAGATAGTGGATGTTGAATAACTGGTATCTAAAAAAAAAAAAGAAAAAAAAAGAGAAAAGCTTGACTATCCCCTTGAAAATTCAGTGAACCAGGAATCTTAAATGTCTTGTTGATTCCTGGAAAATTGTTTCCAGAAACAGTTTTTTTTTGTGGTTGTCGTTTTTATCCCTCATCCATACTTTTGAGATTGATCTGATTGGTTTGTCTGGAGTTTGTGCTGTGAACGTTGATGCTGCCAAGGACTGGCGTTTTGGAAAGTTGTCCAGACCCATGCCCGCTCTCTTGTACCCGGGTGTGGTGTCGGAGTCCCCGTTAGCGGGCAGTCAGCAAGACAGTGGACGCAGGGCGCAGCTTGCGTTGCCACCGGTTCGACACCTGGAGTGTCCCTGATGGACGTGTCCCTGGGTAGGGAGACGGGCTCTGGCTCCCCCAGCCGCCCTCTGCAGCCCTGCTCCCCTCGCAAGGGGTGGTGGCTGTGATCGCCCACAGCGTGTGCGGTTGGGGTTTGAGTGCGGGGCTGCTGTGCAGTTTGCGGGCGGTGGCAGATCTGCGAGCGTGTCTGTGGGTGGATGCGGAAGGGAGACCCGTGCAGCTCCTTGCTGTAATCGGTTTGGAATTTAAAGAGAGTCCATTTGAAATGAGAGTTTGAGGTTGAGGTGGGGAGGACAGTAGCGGGGGAAGAATACCGTATAGCCAGAGAATCTGACAAATGGTGCTGTAATACAAACTTCCCTCTTTAAAGAAAATAAAGTTTCCCTTTTCCGGAGCTATGTTGTGGCTGCCTCCGGGTGCTCAAGCATAATGGAAACAGATTGTGACTGCTCAGCGGTGCAAAAGTAGTGAGCTCTTCCCTGGACCTTCCAGCAAAAAGTGAAAAAGAAGCTGCCGTACCCAGCACTGAGTGGTGTCGACTTGCCCAGGCTCTGGCAGACCTTGGGCTGGGGGACACCTGGGAAGACGAGAAGGGTGGTGTGGGGGCTTCAGGCCCTCTGTACATCTCTCCAGCCTAGCTCCTGGGGTGGCGGGTCTCGGTTTGGATCACAGGAAGAGGTGTTTGAGAAGTGGTCAGAATGATGATTGCAGGGGTGGAGGGGAAGGCATATGTATATTTCCTCATTGCCATTGTTCATGTTCTTCACATCTTTTCAGGGAGAGAAGTCACTGGGGAAGACGCCTATGTCAGTGGCAAAGCAGGCACGGCTGCTGTCCGGCATAACCTCTGGCAAATCCAGAGGCCACTAGTGGGCCTGGTGGAAGGAGCTGGGCGTGCTGGGAGGCTGCCTGTGGCAGAGACACGGGCGTGAGCGGTTGACTGTGAGGTTCTGGCTGGGGTCCTCGGAGGGAGGGAGGGTATTCCTGGGAAAAACCTGTGGAGTCTCTTGGCGGGCCCAGCAGAATTCGCGTGGTGAGAAAACAGGCAAACCTGGCCAAGCCTACCCTCCCTTTTGGTTTTCCTGCTTTTGCCCTTGTGCAGCATGTTCTGGAAGCTCTGTTTGCTTGGATGATGCTGAGACGTACAAGCCGGACAGGTGTCTAGATGGGAACACACCTGCACAGCCAGGCCACGCAGATTTAATAGTGAGATAGTTCCATGCTGGTTATGAAATACGCCACTATCTCGAGACCACCGAGTGCCCCCCTGCCCCTGGCTACCCTGGTCCTCCCTTGGGATCCCTGTCCCATGTTCAGCAACTGAAGGGTTGAATCCTGCCACCTCAGCGGCCTCTCAGACCCGCTTCTGTACCCATGCCATGGTAGTAGTTAACATGCTGATTGTCACCCCTGCAAATGTGCCACTTGGTTCGAAGGAGGCCTGGTCTCATTTCCATGACTGAAAGGTCCCCATCGCCTTGGGTAGGTCTCCGATTCTGTGCTGCTGTTGGGGACCCTTGTTCCACTATTGTAGTCTGGGGTCCCTGCCTGTAGACTGCCTTGCTGGTGAGGTTTCTCAGGGAGGAAGGGTGTCATGGCAGTTGTGCCCCCATGCCCTCCTGTGGGGGTTCAGGAAGGGCTGGGCCTGGCGAGGCTGTCTCCTCCCGGGAGAATGACGTTGAATGCATCGGTGTGTGCTCAGCACCTGTGTCCTCAGAGCAGAACTTGACCATGTTCTTCAACAGTGTGAAAGATTCCCTGACCTGTGGCTGTGTGCTTGACCTTAAAGCTTCACCCCAGGGGTGGGGGCACTGGAACTGCTATCTTTAGTTTACCTGTCCAGTCAAGAAAGCCTCCCGCACCCTTCTCCTTTGTAGACCATGTGCCCATTTCTAGGAAATAATAAAAACAAAACAAAACAAGCTTAAGGCACTGATGTGTCTTCCCTGGTGGAGGCCCCTCTCCTGTTGCAGGGCTGCCGGCCCAGCGAGGCAGGTGGCGCTGTGCTCCTGCCCGGCTCTCGCCTCTCGCAGCACGGGGGGCCACACTTGGCACCTCTGCACTCAGCCAAGTGCAGCAGTAGAGCCGGCCCCAGAAGCAGGGGTCATCCCGTACGGAGTGGATTTCCTCGCATGCCAAAATGTAGACGGCAGTGACTCCTCAGGGCTGGATTTTGAAAAAAACAAAACCTGTCACGTAGATTCTCACTTACGAGCTCACATTTAAAAAGCTTACCCAGGCTTTGGGAGTGTGTGAGCCCTGTGTCTTACTGAGGCCAGCTGTCAGGAAGACGCGGTTGAGGGGTCACTGCCTGGCAGCTGGGAAGTGGGCCGATCCCTCGTAGCTCAGCCTGCCCTTGCCGGGCTGCCCGCCTGCCCTGGTGAACTGTCCCTTCCGGCCCTGCCTTCTGGGAGCTCCCCATGGAGCAGGGACTCTCTCCCAGGCCACTCTTGCTGGCCACCTGGTCCTGCCAGGGCTAGCAGGTTCCTGTCCCTACCTCCTACAGAGGAGGAGTGGCCAGAGGGAAGGGGGTAGAGTTCTGAATTTCCAGAGCCCAAATCAGGACATGTGTTTGGGCGGGGACAAAGGTACTTGGGGGCACAGGTTGCTCTTATTCAGGGTTTCTCACTTCTGGCACTGTGGACATTGTGGGCTGGATAATTTTTTGTTGTGGAAGGCCGCCCCCTGCACTGTAGGATGCCCGCCCGGCAGCTTCCTGCCCTCCACCCACCACATGCCATTAGCACCCCTTCCCCCAGCCCTGCCAAGCTGCAACAACTGGAAATGTCTGCGGACATTGCCGTGGGGGGGAGGGGGGGGAGGCGGGTGGGCAGAGTCACCCTCCGTGAGAACCACGGCCATAGTCACTGTTCCCTGTGATGTCGTTTCTTTCCCCTGTGCTTTTGAGGAGGGCTGATGTGACGTTTAACTTTTCGCTTTCGTAGCACCCGCTGCGGGCCAGGCACGTTCCCTTTTACCCCTCATGGCAGCTCTTTTACTTCTCCTATTTTACTGTTGAAGAAATTGAAGCACAGAAAGGTTAAGTGACTTTCCCGAGGTCACAGAGCTGGCAGGAGGCAGACCCAGGGTGTCTGGCAGGAGGAATCTCCCCAGGCCTCCGGAGGCAGTGGGGGTTCGTCTGCGCGCCGGGCTGCGGGTTCTGCCAGCCGGGGTGCGGGATGTGGCTTCTTCCCGTGCCCTGGGCCTCCTTGGCAGTGCCCACGCCCTGCCGCATCATTTCAGAACGTTCCTGGAAGGCATCTTGGAGCAGATGCCCTCACGGGAAGGCTTTGACAGTAGCGCTCGTCCGTTTTGCTCTTTGCTTCATTTTTACCTTTTGCTCCATCAAATTTTTGTTCTTACCCCCCCCCCCCCCATGCCTTTGCCTGTCCAGAACGGTAGGTCCTCAGCTGCCCCTCTGGCAAGGGCAGAAGTGAAAACAGGCTCTGATCCCTTTCATTCATTCTTGCAGTATTTCTTGAGCACCTAGTATGTGAGCTTTCTCACGGAGGAGGGATGTCTTGGCAGTTGCAGCCCTGTACCCTCGTGAGTGGGTTCTGGGATCGGCTGGGCCTGGCAAGGACCTCTGCTCCCTGGAGAATGACGTTGAAGGCATTGGTGTGTGCTCACCAATGCCTTTGTCCTCAGAGTGGAACTTGACCTTGTTCTCCTAACAGTGTGAAGATTGCCTGACCTTTGGCCGTGTGCTTAATCCTCAGGATTAACCCCAGGTGTGGGAGTCCCAGGAATGCTATCTTTAGTTCACCTGTCCAGGCACTGCTTGGGTGTTTAGAAGTAAGTACACCAGGAACATACCAGACACAAAATCCCTGTACTCGTGGAACTTTCATTCTAGTGGGGGTCTGGGGAGAGCTAGACAGTAAGCGTCATAAAGTCAATTACATAGCCGGGGAAAAGATGCTACGTGCTATGGCAAAAAGTAGAGCAGCGTATGGGGACTAGGAATTGGGTGGAGGGGTGGGCTGCAGTGTTAAATTGGTGATCCCACAGGTTCATGGGGAAGGTGAGTCTCTGTGGCTCGCTTTGCTTCAGAAGTAGCTCCTGGTTTCAGCTGTGCCTCTTTTTTTGGTGATCTCTGTACTCCTGGGTTTCTTTTGCTAAATAAACAAGCCAGTTTTCCTTCCCAAGGGTTGTTGCCTTTGGTTTTCTAGTGGTGGACATCTTGGGTCATCTGTTCTTGTCCAGCATGGTCTCCTGGATGACTTTAACATCGTGGCTGACATGTTATGTATGCTCTCATGTCCGCTCCACGACCATGTACCTGTGGCTGCCTGAGGTGCCAGCAGTTTAATTTGCTGATCGGCTTCTTAGAATATGCTTGTGGAACAATCTCATTTCTTGATTCCTGAGCTGACTTCTGGGAAGTGCCAGGTTCAGTTGGGGAAGCCGTTGGTTGTCAGGCACGCCATTCAAGAACATGGCGCATTCGTAGAGTACTCTCCACATACGTCATCATTTAATGAGAAATCCTCTTGGGCCCGTGAGCACCTGTCCCAGCACAGGATTCCCAGCACGACGTGACCTTGCTGAGTTGCTGTGGGTGGGGGGATGGTGGTGGGGTTGTTGATTCACATTTGCAGGAAAACACAGAGGTCAGAAGCCTGCCAGGTACTTGGGCTTTGGAGAGGGAGGTTATTCTTGGCAATGTGGGTAGTATTGAGGCTTTGTGATCTGTAGTATTTGTGGAAAATAGAATAGAGATGTGACTTCATCGGCCACAGCCATTTAGGGAGGTGGAACTGTGGGAAATTGTAGCTCATTCTGGTTCCCAAGCTGAGAGCATGCAGCTGCTTCTCATAGAGGCCATTGGCACTTACGAGGGGCCATTAGAGTTTCCATGGGGTTGGGTACCATGCCTGCAGTGCATTTCTGGATAAAACAACTGGGACATTTACATGGTAGCAAAGAACATAGAGGTCTTCAAACTCAAGAGTGGTCATTGAGGTTTCTTCATCTATCCTGTAGAGACCAGTCCAAGGAATGACCTCTTTTCTTCCTGACGCGGTGCTGCCCTAGAAAAATGATGCACTTCAAATGAAGGGTCTTTCTTAGCTAAATTGCCCTTTGAGCCCTTGAGGAACTGCTGCAAATTAAAGGCCTGCGTTTTGGAGCTGCCCGTAAATTAAGCACTCTATTATCAGGATCCGGGTAAGTACAGGTGACTCTCATGTCGGAGGTTTATAGGGCTGTCCTGGATGGTGAGCTTGTTGGCTCAGCGTGGGATGCCTTGAAGTCTCACTGTCCTCGTCCTTCCTGCCGCAGGGGCTTGCCCATTGACCTAGATCTTGGCTCTGTGACCTTTAAAAGGCCTGCCCTTCGCCTCCCCCTTCCCCTCCTTCCCCTCCCACCTTTGCCCTGCCCCATCCCCTAGGCCGGGGAGTTCACCTAGTTGTGTGTCTTCCTGCCTCACTCTTGATCATCACTGATTTCCCCTGTGTCTGGAACACACCTTTTTCATCAATGCTAAGAGCCATTATTTGTCAAACATGCATTGTTTTATGGACTGCTAGGAGAGAAAAAACACTGTCCACTGAACTGCGACATGGTGGTTTCTTACCAGTTAGTGTTCTTATTTTCTACGTATTGAAGGAGCTCTTTCAGAGCTAGACATCGATTTCTCCATCTATCACTCATACGCATGGATACAAAGGAAAATATAAGTGAAACTCACAGGGTAAGGTATTCCTGAAACTTTGATTTCAGAATCCAAGCACTCTTGAGTCACTTTTTGAGTGTAAGTGCCTGTTTTTTCCAACACAGTCATCCATTGTGCCCCCAAGAGTGTTGGTCATGTAGCATTTCTTAAAAAAAAAAATAAAAGCACTAAGAACTATTGGTTCTGGGCTCTTACAAAAGCTTGGAAGTTGTGTTTGAGTTAGCCAACTTTTGACTCTTCTGGGAATTTTGCCTAACTCTCCAATTCACCATCCATTCCATTCCCACCATGATTTGGTTTCTGGGGATTAAGAGTGCTTCATTGTTGTTTCTGGGATTTTCTTCTAAGCCACTGACATACATCCCGCAGATTCCGATGCAGGAGCATGGGCTGGTAATAGTGTGTCAGGGGCGTGGCTTGGCCCACAGCACCTTAGGACGTCACTGATTGTGAGACACATTCTGACTTCATGTGTTAAACTGGCGAGGGAGGAAAGAGCATCTTCTCATGGACCGGTTACGGCCTTTCCTCTTCTCACGTGTCAGATTGGAGTCGGCCTTCCGTATCGCTGGCTCCACATCTGGGAATTCAACCAACCACAGATGGAAAATACTCGGAGGGAAAAAAACCCAAAAAATATAAAACACAACAGTAAAAAGTAATATAAATTTTAAAAACCAGTGCTGTATAACAACTATTTACATAGCATTTACACTGTAATTTAGAGATGCTTTAAAGTATACAGGAGGATGTGCATAGGTTTCATGGAAACATTACATCATTTTACATAAGGCGCTGGAGCACCCTTGGGTTTTGGTATCTTTGGAGTTTCCTGCAACCAGTGCCCTGAGGATACTGTGGGATGGCTGTACCCACCTTTATGACAAACCAGCTCCTTGCCTTCTGTTTCTGATGAAGGAAACTGGCAGCTGTCACTTGAACGTGTACATCTGCATCTGTCTGCTCCCAATTCCTGGAACCCATATAGACAGAAGTACTTCTGGCTTTTATTTTTGAGAGATGAGCAGCTGGTGAGCATGAACCCATTCAGAAGCATTTTCTGTATGCATGTTACCATGCTGAGTGCTAGAGTCTGCAGAGAAACACCGTCTTCCTTCAAGGATCTTACAATCATAAAACAAACCAACATTTGTTGAGTGAGAGACTTTCTTTTAAAATTAGAGGTAAGTTGAACAAGCCTGGGCTAGTAGATGAAATTAAGCCATTCCTATTTTATTAATGGTGATAATGGCATTGGGGTTATGTTTTTAAAAAATCCTTATCATTTGGAAATACAAACTAAAGTATTTATGGCTACGGTGATATCACATCTAGGGGCAACAATTATGGGAGAACAAGATTTGCCAAATGTGCTGTTGAAGTTGACTGATGGGTTCATGGAGTTCATTATGCTGTTTTATTTTTGCATACTTTTGAAAAGTTCATTAAAAAATTTGTTTAACAAGAAATTTACACACATATGCAGCTTAAATGAATGAACCAGCCCAAAACTAGTATTTTTTTATAAAGCAACTTTAAGAGTTTGTGATTGGGTCAGTCCAGAGGCATGCCAGCCTCCCACCTCTTCTGTAGTTTAGGAATATTCTACAGTGATTCTTTTCTTAGGATGCTTTGGAGGTTGCGTAAGATCCTGACTTTACCACCTGTGTCACCAGGGGAATGTTGTTACGTTGGTTGCCATTTCTTCTGTAAAGATTATCTTTGTTTCTCCAACAGGATATTATTGCTAAAGCCTCATACTTTACATTGTATTTGTAAATGAGAGATTTTGGCAAGTTATGATACGGCGTCTTTTTTTGTAAGGTGTAATTCCTGGTACTTCAGATTTCCGTCCTCCTTGTCACTGAGATGTCCGAAAGGGTTTAGAGCCACTGCTCATGGAACTTGCTTCTCAGCACGCCCGGAGGAACGTCAGGAACAGGTTTCCTTCCCACATTCGCACATCCGGTTTCTGATGAACCCCAAGGTTGTTCGCTTGTCCCACAGGTCGCGCAATAGCAAAGCAGGGGCTGGAATTTGAATGTGCCTCCAGCTACCTACAGTGTGGCTCTGGAGCCAGTCAGGTCTGGCTGTCCTGGTGGTAGAGCTGTAGGCCCTGAACCTTCGAGCGACAGATAGCAGGTTTCCCTCTTGCTGGTGCAGGGCTGCAGCTTCAGGCCTGGCAGGTGCCGATTACGGAGGCCTGTGCTCCCCTTCCTGACCTTCACTGCAGCTGCTGATGTGGGTGACCAAGACACAGGGAGCCGCGGGGGAGTATAGTCTGGATTCCTGGGTGGTCTCAGCTCCAGGCCCGAGGCCCTTCCCTCTCCAGTGTTTGATGGCTAAGAGATTATTTCCCAGTGTCACCCCTTAGTCTCTTGTAACTTGCCTTTGAAAAATTGTACAGGGATTTGGTTTTTAACTCTGTGGGTATATAATTAATTTTTTTAGAAACTCTAATTGGCAATTGGTTTTTTCAACATCTTGCCCTGGTACTATCTGAATAGAGTGTGTTATGTCAAAACTTTTCCAGAAGGTCTTAATTATTAACAGTAAACGTTCTTTTGGTTTCATTAGTTCAGTTTCTAGCTTGCTTTTGAAGCTGCAGGTGAGTGACCAGCAGAAGACAAACTGATGACTATGGCAATGCAGCAGTCCCCGCGAGGGCTGAGGACTAGCGCTGTCAGTTGACAAAGTTGCGTGTGGTTTGCTGGTGGCTCTGATTAAGACAGTTTGCACCTGGATTGCAGATTAATGGAGACACTGTGATGATTTCAAGGAAGAATAACCTGTGTAAAAACCTGGACGTTTGATTCTGTTGAGGGTTATGCGGAAGGACGGTGCAGTGGTCAGGAGCCTGGGCTGTCATGTTAGACCTGGGTTCAAATCCTGCCATCACTGCTGAGCGGCCGTGGGACACGGGCCTGCGTTTCCTCGTCTGCGAACAGGGCTTGGAGGAAATGAGGGAGCGGGTGGAGACGGTGCTGCAGAGTCCAGCGAGGGCTTTTCTCTCCCCTCCTGCAGGCGGCTCTGGAGCCGGTGTTGGCCGTGCCTCTCTGACCCAGGAGGGGGCTTGCTTGGAGCAGACACACGGGTCAGTGGTGACATCAGGTGTGAGTCAGCTGCAGGGGTCCCTGGCTTTTCCTTCCCTCCTTTGGGCTGCATGGAATCGCCTTGGATCTGGGAAGGTCGCGGTTTCTTTATTTAAGGTGAAGCTGTGGGTCTGAGTGGGGCAAGTGCCACGTGTGGGTTGCATGTTTAAGATGCTGTAATTGGTCAGTGCAGTGTCGCTTCCCAGGGGCGCCGTGGAACAAAGCAGGCCTGATGGATTAATGGATGAGATCCAGTGAGCTGATGGGGGTGATTTCATGGGTGTCTGGCTTCAGGTCCCTCCTGTCCTTCTAGTGCCACAGACATTCAGGCAAGTCATCTCCTCCCAAGGCCTCTGGAACTGCCTCCACCCCACCCCGAGACCCCCTGGTGTTCCATTCCTTCCGCAGTGGGCTCCCGTCCTCCCCCCAGTGCTGAGCCAGAGGAGAATCTGTCTCAGGTACCTTTTCTGTGTTCTGTTTTTTTTACTTACTTCAGGGAGGGAGTGTAGTGGCTGTCAGAAGAGGGAAGCCTAGACGCAGAGCTCTGCACACATACAAATAGTGGACTAAGCCTAGGAGCCTAGCCGTTGTCCCAGCCCATAGTCAGGAAGTCGTATGCACCGGACATACACATTGAAGCGCCAGTTAGGCAGCTGTGATGATAGAGCAGGGGACCCAGGACGACAGAGCAGGGAGCATGCAGAGAGAGCAGGGGACCCAGGGTGACAGAGCAGGGAACACGCAGAGAGAGCAGGGGACCCAGGGTGACAGAGCAGGGAACACGCAGAGAGAGCAGGGGACCCAGGACGACAGAGCAGGGAGCAGGCGGAGAGAGCAGGGGACCCAGGACGACAGAGCAGAGAACACGCAGAGAGAGCAGGGGACCCAGGACGACAGAGCAGGGAGCAGGCGGAGAGAGCAGGGGACCCAGGACGACAGAGCAGGGAGCAGGCGGAGAGAGCAGGGGACCCGGGATGACAGAGCAGGGAGCAGGCAGAGAGAGCAGGGGACCCGGGATGACAGAGCAGGGAACACGTGGAGAGAGCAGGGGACCCAGGACGACAGAGCAGGGAGCAGGCGGAGAGAGCAGGGGACCCAGGATGACAGAGCAGGGAGCAGGCGGAGAGAGCAGGGGACCCAGGATGACAGAGCAGGGAACACGCGGAGAGAGCAGGGGACCCAGGACGACAGAGCAGGGAGCAGGTGGAGAGAGCAGGGGACCCAGGACGACAGAGCAGGGAGCAGGCGGAGAGAGCAGGGCACCCAGGGTGACAGAACAGGGAGCAGGCGGAGAGAGCAGGGGACCCAGGATGACAGAGCAGGGAGCAGGCGGAGAGAGCAGGGGACCCGGGATGACAGAGCAGGGAACATGCAGAGAGAGCAGGGGACCCAGGGTGACAGAGCAGGGAGCAGGCGGGGAGAGCAGGGGACCCGGGATGACAGAGCAGGGAACATGCAGAGAGAGCAGGGGTCCCAGGATGACAGAGCAGGGAGCAGGTAGAGAGAGCAGGGGACCCAGGATAATGGAGCAGAGCTGGGATGATAGAACAGGGGACCTGGGCTGAGAAATGTCCTTTAAAGGTCGCCTGGGGCCCCCGTGATGCTTGTAGTATGTTAAAATGTTGCAAGATGTGGAACCCCCATTTAAGGCCTTGCTCTTTCGCTGAGGGAGCTGTCTTTGCTGTAGAATGGCACCCAGCGACCGGAGAGGCAGGTGCTCAGCATTTGGTTCCTTCAGAGGAGTAAGAGTGGGCGCTGCACTTTGACCGTGTGTCTGGATTGATGAGGACCAGCTGCAGCTGTGCAGGACAGTGTTGCCCTTCCCCTGCGCGGGGCTGGGCAGGCCGCACGGTCCGGCCCTCTGACCTGCAGGAGCTGAGGGAGGCGGTGCCTGCTGCAGACGGGAGGAACCAGAGCCGTGGGCAGGCCCGAGCTCCTCTCTGCCAGCACGCAGACGTGGGGGTGCGTGGCCATGGGGTGGGTTCTGCACTTGCCGGGAGCCTCCGCCACCACTCTGGACACCCCGGACTTCCCGGACCTGTCTGGAGCCTCTGTGTAAGATTCTCTGTGATTGCCGCTGTCCCGCCAGACCGCGAGCATCCCTAGGGCTCAGCCGCTGCCTTGCTGCCCCTCCTCCCACGGAGGGAGGCGAACGTGGGCCCAGGAATGTGCATTCTGGAAAAGCTGCGGGGCGGGGGGCCGCCAAGCCAACATCAGAGAGAGCTGCGTGGGGCTGTGAGGGGCGGGGCGTGCCCAGGAAGGGCCGAGGGGGACCTGTAGGGGAGACCCGATGGCTGGCAGGGTCTGGCCATGAGGATGAGGTGGGGGCTGTCCAGATGTGCAGAAGGTGCTGTGCAAAGATCCTGGGGCCAGAATGAACTTGGCATTCTCGGGCAACCAAAAGAAGGCGGCAGGCTGGTGAATGGGACCTGAGGTCGCAGAGGTGGTTGGGCGTGGTGAGCATTTAGGGTGTTACTTTGTCTGTCCTCATGGTCCCTGTGTCTGGCTTGGCACCCAGACATTTCTGGATGAGGGAGATGAGCCTGGGTCTGGTGAGCTAGGGCTAGAATGTCCAAGAGCCGCGGTGGTGGAGGGTCTGCCGCGTGGGGACCATGTGCTGTTTGAAGCATCGGGGCCCCTGCTCCCTGCCCCTCTCCCGAACCCCCTTCGCTGTTCTGCTGGGTGACACAGCTACGGTTGACAAGTCCTTTCGACCTTTTACGCTGGGATCTGCTTGCTTGGTTTCTGGTCGGTAACAGCCCATGCTTTGTGGTTTGGCGGCATCCCTGCTGCCCGTCAAGGCAGGGAGTCAGCATCATTTCTGGGTGTGAATCTGGCTTTTTCCCTTGGTCTGGTGTGAACAGGGAATTAGGGGAGACAGGAGTGTCTGCCGCTTCGTCCAGAAGTGCTCAGTCGCTCTTGCAGCCGAGCAGACCCCGTCTGTATTTGTGAGTTAAGCTGTGAAATCCTCGCGCCTTCGTGGTAGAGGTGCCGCCTGGCCTCTGAGGAGCAGAGCGAGGTCGTGCGGGTGCAGGCGAGGGTGATGAGGAGTAGCATTAGAAATTGTTTCTAGGCAGTCTTGTCCCTTCTGGCTCTCTTTAGAAGAGTTTTTCATTATTAACACTCTTTTCATCGATTCATCCCCGTAAAATGATTCTGCATTAGATGGTAACGTTTAAACCATCACCCAGGTTGAAGTGGTCGGGTGGTCTACCCGTCAACATTTAGGGTGGATGCAGGATTAGGCCTCTGAGGTTCTTTCTTTCATTACAGCCCTGGTCTTTCGGAGCTCCCCGCTGACTGGTTGTTATTATTGCTATTCTTAGAGACAGGGTCTTGCTCTGTGGCCCAGGCTGCAGTGCAGTGGTGTCATCATAGCTCAGTTACCTGGGACTCCTGGGCTCAAGCAATCCTTGTGTCTCAGTCTCCCGAGTACCTGGGACTACAGGCGTGTGGGTGCGACCGTGCCTGGCTTAATTTTTTAAATTTTTTTGTAGAGACAGGGTCTTGTTATGTTGCCCAGTCTGGTCTCAAACTCCTGGCCTTAAGTGATCCTCCTGGCTTGGCCTCCCAAAGTGCAGGGATCACAGGCGTGAGCCACCACGCTTGGCCCCTGACTAGTTATTCTAACGCTCTGTGCCCTCAGCTAACCACTTATGAAACTGTGCTGTGCCACTGACTTCCGGTGTAGACGTTGGTGGGGGTGCAGGGCGCTTGACACATGGGATGGAGTTGGATTTATGTTTGTCAGATGTTGGAGCTACCTCTGAGGCAACACCTGGAGCCCGTGCGGGTGGGCACATGGTATGTTCACACCTCCTCAGTGCCCCTAGAGTGACCGGACACTGCCCGTGGAGGGTGCAAGCAATCCGTCAGGGCTTTGAAGCCAACCTGCCAAGGGAGGACCCCAGGTCCCACTGGAAATGTGATTTCTGTCCTCTGTCCTGGAATGTCAAGAACAAATGATAGGATTTTAATCCAGGACTTAGCGTTCTTAGGGTGCCGGGAGGAGGAACTGAGAAAATGTCCTCAATTATTGGGTTTGAAGGCACAGACTAATGGGAACCCCTGCAGAGGGTCCTCGCAGCCATTTCCAGGAGGGTTGAGGGAGGGAGGGTGACAGTGATGAGGGAGGCCCGGGCTGAGGGGTGCTCAGTCCAGCCTGTGGGGGGCAGGTGCAGGGCACCCCCTGGTCGCTCCCCAGCCATCCAGCCGGTGAGGTGGGTGGGAAGGGGCCTGGGGCACCTGGAAAATGTGAAAGTCCAGGGAAGAGAGGGAGAGCGAGGTAAGAAGGAAGCCTTGGGGGGAGTTTGCTACAGTGTGACTAACTCACCCTTTGCAGATTGGAGCTTTCTCCATTTTACATTTTTGGGGGGTGTTCTTACTGGCTGAGGAGGAAAGCTGTAAAGTGAGCAGTTTTCTTTGTGTGTTAAGGGAATTTGTTTCCCTTTCTTCTCTTTGTTCCTCCTCCTTGGTTTCACCCTTGCTCGGGACATAACTTTTCCAAAAGTGAGGGTTCAGTTGAAGCCTGAGTCTCCTGGGTTGGGTCTCTTGGAGCGGTTAATAACTTGTTGTGAATCAAATGTGTTCAGGGCACGGCGGTGTCTGCTCAGCTGTGCACCTGCCGTGCTTTGGGGGACCGCTAAGACCGCTCGGTAGGAAGGTGTGGGCAGCATCGAGCTTTGAGCCGTCACATGGTTCCGGTCTCAGCTCTGCTACTTCCACGTGTGCCCTTGGACGAGCACCTTCTGGGTCCCTGTTACCTTCTCTGTGAGATGGCATTTAGCACAGGGCTCCCGCGTGGAGCTGTTGCCCGCATCCCTTACCTACACCCGGGCACTGGGTAAAGTGTGTGTTCTTCTCCCATCCCAGGGCGTGATGTGCTTCACCTGGGAGGATGTCTCACCCGGGAAGGGATGTATTTCACCTGGGAAGGAGCCTGCAGAGGGAATGAAGGTCCTGGCTGGGAGCTGACTTCTCCCCCTTTTTTCACGAGCAGGCACCAAGCTGGTGTCTCCCACCGTCCCTTCTAAGCCAGCGCCCACTGTCCCCGTAGGGAAGGGCCTGGCTTGCTGGGGCATGCTTAGTTTCTGTATTTTAAGAGCTGCCTCATCTGCTGGCCAGTACTAATTACTGAATTTCACAAATGAAATATGTGCAGGGTGAAGGAATTTGCCTGTCGATTGCGCTTGAATGACTGCATTAAAATTAAATCTCAAGGACTGCAGGGGCCTCAGAAGTCTCCCTCTGCCACCCCCTCCCCATCCTAATTGGTTTCCTTGCTTTGCTGCTGGTCTGTCTTCCCTTTACTGCCCCTGCTACCACCAGCCCACGCTGTGGTCCGGCGCTGCTCAGTCTGGCTGCACAGGAATCTCAGCTGTCCAGGACCCACCCTGCATCACTTCCACCAGAACATCTGGCTGCGGGGCCCACGCGGGAATGATTGTCATGTAGTCAGGTCTGGGGACAGGGGTTAGGAAGGCATTGTTGAGAGTCCCCATCTTTTGGTTGTAACTGCTAAAGGTCTTGGAGCCCTCTGATACACGTTTAGTCTATTTTGAGGGCTTTGAGCTTGAGTTTGTTCTCACCTTTTGGAAGACCAGGATGTTTGCTTTTGTATTCAGAATTAAATATTGATGGGCAGGTAATGAAATACCCATTGGATGACTGAGCGTTGCTTTCAGCCATGAGCAGTTATTCTGGAAGCTCTGAGAATAATAAAAACAATGAACAGCAGATACTAATTGACAGTTTAGAACTTAAGAAAATACAGCTTTTGTTGCAGGCTCCGGACTGAGTGCATGTGGGGGAGGATTGGGGTATTGAGCAGTTGAGCAGCTCTGGATTCTGTTTTTCCATGTTATTGTGTCAGTTTCCCCCCCTCCCCAAATATGTTTTAGCTTTATTTAACATTTTTTTTGTGGTAAAAAATATAAAGTTTACCATCTTAACCATTTTTAAGTGTGCAGTTTCATCGTGTTAAGTATATTCACATTGTTATGAAACTCCTTCAGAGATTTGTGAACCTTTTCATCTTGCAAATCTGAAACTCTGTACCCACGAAACACTAACTCCACCTCCCCCCCCAGCTCCTGACAGCCACGTCCTGTCAATACTTTCTGTCTCCGTGAATTCGGTTTCTTTGGGTACCTCATATAAGTGAAGTCTTACAATGTTGTCCTTTTGAAACTGGCTTTTTTCACTTAGCATGATGTCAAGATTTATTCATATTGTAGTGTGTGATGGGATTCCCTTCCTTATTTTCTTTTTTAAAAAATTCATTTTTATTGAGATGAAATTCACATGACATAAAATTAACCATTCTGAAGTGCACAGTTCTGCGGCATTTAGTGCAGTTGTGCAACTGCCGCTTCTGTCTGGTTTCGAAACATTTTCATCACTCCAGATGCAAAGCCCATTCCCGTTAAGCAGGTCACTCTTCATTGCCTCCTCCCCCAGCCCTGGCAGCCCCCGGTCGCTCTCTGTGTCCCTGGATTGCCTCTTCTAGATCCTTCCTAGCAGTGGGCTCACACGGCATGACCTTGCCTGGAAAAGGTCTCATACAGTCCTTTGTTTCTGGCTTCGTTCCCTCCCCAGAGTGTTTCTGAAGTTCATCCATGTTGTAGCAGGTATCAGTACTTCATTCCTTCTTTTCCTGATTTTGTGTATTGTGGCAAAACACATAGAACAAAATAGACCATTTCAACCATGTTTACTTGTATGGCGTGGTGACATTAAGTGCATTCACATTGTGTGCTGCTGTCCCCCTGTCCATCTTCACAACTCTTCTCATCTTGTAGAAATGACACTCTGCACCCGATAAACCATGGCTCTCCATTCGCCCCCGGCAGCCACCATTCTGCTTTCTGTCCACGAGTTTGATTATTTTAGGTAGCTCAGGTAAGTGGACTCATACCATATTTATTCTTTCGGACTCATTTATTCCGCTTAGCATAAAGTCCTCAAAGTTTATCCATGTAGCACGTGACAGGATTTCCTTTCTTTCGGTTGTAGGATAATATTGCATTGTGTGGACTTATGTTTTGTTCATTCATTTCCTCTGCTGGTGAACAACTGAGTTGAGTCCACTTTTCGGCTTCTGTGAACACTGCTGCCGTGGACAGGGCTGGGCCAGTCCTTCTTTGAGAGCTGCTTTCAGTGCTTCTGGGTGTATGCCCAGCGGGATTGCTGTTTCGTGTGGTCCTTCCACTTCTAATATTTTGAGGAACCTCCGTACTGTTTTCCATAGTGGCTGCACTAGTTTGCATTCCCACCAACAGCAAACAAGGGTTCCAGTTAATTTTTCCTATCCTCGGGAACACTTGTTGTTTTCTGTTTTTTGATAGTAGCCATCCTGATAGGTGTGAAGTGATATCTTATTGTGGTTTTGATGATCATTTCTCAAGTTTTTTAAAAATTGTTTTTAAAATTTTCATTTTTTAGAGATGGGGGGGAGTCCTGTTTTTGTTGCCTAGGCTGGTCTCGAACTCCTGGCCTCAAGCAATCCTCCCACCTCAGCTTCCCAAGTATCTGGGTTTGGTTTTTTCTCTTGGTGGGGGGTGGGGTTTGACCCCGAGTGTGTCTATGACCATGATAGAGTGGATGGATGTAATTCCCATGGAAAAGTCATTGCAGACAACCTCTTCTGGGTCATGTCCATTGGAAGTGTTGGGAACATTTTTCTGGTTGGAGGACTTTGACATTTGTTGTCAAACTGCCTGTGAGTCATTTATCTTCTGGGGGGAAATAAACACAGCTGTGTCTCCAGTCTGCGCTGGGGCGGGTGGGTTGTATGCAGCGTGCAGCGCCTGCCGCCCCTTGGTGGCCTCTGTACCTTCCGTGCGGA
Source organism: Lemur catta (assembly GCF_020740605.2). Lineage (NCBI taxonomy): Eukaryota > Metazoa > Chordata > Mammalia > Primates > Lemuridae > Lemur > Lemur catta. Next base: position 12,821,999 of record NC_059152.1, on the reverse strand, counting down.
GGTGGAGGCCTGTAGCGGGGCTGGTGTCCTGCCTCCCTGGAGTTGTGTGCGCTGAGATGCGGGGTGGGGAGGGAAGGAGTGGAGAGCCCAGTGCCTCTGAGGTTTCCAAACTTCTTGGACTTGATTGACTTCTCTGTTGGTGGATGATAAACTGGTCAGAATTTAGGAATGTGGTGTTAAGTAGGTTTATCTTGGGAAGTTGAAGTTTTGTGTCTGTTTTATTCTTCTGCAAGATTATGTGTACATAACAGGTTGGCTGAAGTAGTTGAGGCTACCATGCTTATTTTCTTCAAAAGACCTCATTTTTTTCTGGTACAAAAATGACATGTAATCAAATATGTAAAGTAAGAGAGACCATTGGGCTATTTGAGCCTGGGCTTTGAGAGAGAGAGAGAGAGAGAGAGCGCGAGAGAGCATCATGGGTCCAGAGTCCCAGTTTTATAGGTTTGGAAACTCAGTTTTATTAGTTCACCTGGGAGTTATCAATCAAGGATTGGGATTCGCATGCATCAGGATTATAAGGTATTGGTAACCGAGAGTGACAGTTTGTTAATTGATGACGAGGACTGTGCCTCCCTGAGACAGCCCTCGCTCCTGGGTGCGTGTACTCAGCAAACCACAGCACAGCTGAGTGAGCAGCTACGTTTTCTCTGGGCTCATTTTTGTCAGTCTATGGAAACTTGATGAATCGGCCTTCCCCATTCTGGGGATCTTTCTGGATGTAAAATCAATACCTTCTCTCTGGGGTCGTGATGGACACTCATTTTTCAGAAACCTCAGTGTGGGATTTGTTACCGTCTCGGCTCCCAACCTGTCTATGCTCTGACCTGCGGCGTTGGGGCCAGCACTGCACACTGCACTCTGCACTTGGCTTTGCCAGCGGTGTCCTGGCAGGCTCACCAGTAGGGGGTGGCACAGGTACCAGCAAGGTGAAGGCGGAGAAGGGGCTGTCCCTCCTGTTGGCGTCCTGTCACCCCTGCTGGAGCAGCTGAATCCAGTCCTCGGTCTTCCCAGCACTGGTGGACCAGCCTCACTGTCCCACTCCCCTTGGAGACCCCAGCAGCCCTCTTCAGACATCCCTACCCCAGAGCCCTTCGTGTAGGTTTCTAAGGTTCAGCAAGTCCGGCCTGTTTCCTCGGTTCTCTCAGTCCTAGGGGTGGCAGCCGCTTCCTGTTGTTGCGACCTCCCTGACATGTTAGCATTTTTGTTTTTCCCTTTCAGTTACCAACTTTATACCCAGGTAGCAATTTATAGTAGAGCCCCTCTGTGCAAAAAGCTTGTGTAGTTTCTGAATTCTAATTGGATCCTAACTGATACATCTGACTTTCTTTTGAACATTCTTTAGTAATCAGTCAGCAAAATGATTTCATGATAGATATATTATGCTTAATTAGATTACAGTTCACCGTATGTTCCTTAGATTTTTTCTTTTTCTTTTCCTTTCTTTTTTTTTGCTCACGTCTTCCCGATGAGATTTTTAGTTTAGGTTCTTCTGTGAGATTCGAGGCGTATTCTCCTCTCATCAGCTACATTCCTAAATCAGCAGCTAGACTGAGTTATTTCCTGGAAAGATTGCCACAGATGGCTAATGTCATTCATTCTGTGGCTCTTATTTGGCTTTATTTTTGGAGGGTGACATTTCCCAACCTTATCTCTAAATTCTGTGTCCATTATGCAATTACTCTGAAACTTCCTTCAACTTGTAAATCATTTCCATTGTGCGTTTAAGCTACTCGTATTTCTTAAAAGATTTGAGGCAGCTTATAAGAAAAAGCACATATGTTATGCGCAAACACAGATTTATTAAAATAAGAGTTTAAAAATCTAGGGCCAAATAATTTGGTGGGGAGGGAAAGGAGATGGGAGGATAAAAGGGTGAAGAAAGAAGTGGATGGGAAATTAAAGAATGAAGGAGAACCATTAATAATAACATTGGGCACCTCCCTTGGGCCGGATCCTGGTTCGGTATTTCCCGTGTGGTTTGGTTTAATGCTCAGCCTATCCCTGCATGGTAGGTGTTGTTATTCCCATTTATAGAACAGGAACCTGAGAGCCAGAGAGCTGGCCGCTGGGCTCCGGTACTCACATGCTCCCCAGCAGGTGTCTGCTGCCACTAGGCCAAGTGGAGCTCCTTCAGTTGAACACCTGGTTGAAGCAAGAAAGGAAACACGTTGGGTTGCATGGTTTTCATTTTCCGATAGAATGAAGCGTTTCCTTGTGAGACATAAACATTTTCTTAGCCTTCAAGCTTGATAAGAATCCAGTGGATATTAACTTAAAGGTCATTGAACACGATAATGGTTAGTATCCATTGGGAGGAAAAATAACAAAAACCCAATGCAGAGAGGCATATGTGGCCATTTATTTAGATCAATACCTGAAGCGGAAGCAGGAACATTAAGCCACCGTTGTGTAGAGGTAATTGCAGGGGAGAGAAAAGGATTGCCTGTCCGTAGCTGGCTTTCTGCAGCCCCGACCTGGCCCAGGGGGAAACGGGAGGGGCCGTGGGGCTTTGTTCCCGTGCTCCCTGCCGCGCACTCCTCAGAGGCAGCGCAGAGTGGGTGCTGGGAGGGCAGGCTCTGATAAGTGCTGTGACCCACCCTGGACCCTTTACTGCCTGCCGTGCGCACTTGGGCAGGGGACAGTCATTTGCCACACAATGATGTTTCGGTCAGCGAGAGGCCTCATGTACAGCGTTGGTTCCATAGGTGATAGTACCATATTTTCACTGTACCTTTTCTGTTTAGATGCGTTAGATACATAAATACTTAGATTGTGTTACGGTTGCCTACAGCATTCAGTACAGTAACATGCCGTACAGGTGTGTGGTCTAGGAGAAGTAGGCGATGCCGTGTGGCCTGCCGTGCAGTAGGCTGTACCGTCTGGGTCACAGTGACGAACTCTCCGAATGCTGCATTTCTCAGAAGGTGTCCCCATCATGACACAACACGTTATTGTACTTAATCTAAGCCTTAGCTCGATCGTTTATTAAATGGGGGTAATAACATTTTTGGTACTTTCCTGACACAGCTGGACAGCTGATGTTAAAAGGAGTGTATGCAGTAGAATTAAAACTATTAGAAGTAGAGCCCGACCATGTGGGGAAGAGAGAAGACAGCGAGGGGACGGGGCCCTCACCTTGTGCCTTGGGAGGTGCCTTGCACATTATTGTGCATGATCTTCCCCAAGGTCTACAAGGCAGGTGAAGATCTCCCCCTTGTGTAGACGAGAAACAGGTTCCGATTCATAACCATACCTGTGCTAGGTGTGCTTGTGGCTCCCAATGAGGTGGCGAGGAGTGATAATGGTGATCCAGGTAAAGCTGTCAGCGTAGCCGGTGCATGCTGCTCATGGTCCCTGGGTTGTCACTGCTGTCACACGCTGGCCCCTCTGCTCGGGCTGTGCTTCCTTGCGTGGGTCCTGTCCGTCCTGCTGTGCAGGGTGAGGTAGGCTGGCTGCAGTCGGTGAGGCAGCTGGCGACCCAGAGTCTGGCGAGCAGAGAGTGGTGCGGACTGTGGGTGGCGTCAGCGACCCGGGGGCCTGTCACTCTGTCCTTTCTGTGGCTTGGGTGGGCGTGGGGGTGACCCATCCAGTGGGGAATAAAAATAGTAGGCCAGAGCACTGGCTGTGCCACACGCTCTTTCTCCCGTTTTGTGTGTGTTAATTCATTTAATCCTATGAAAACCCGGGAGGCATCTTCATTCTCTCCATTTTACAGATGGAGGAACTGCCAGGTAGAGAGAGAGTGAGCTGCCTCAGGTCCCTAACGCCGCAGTGTGCAGGTGGAATTCCAGCCCTCCTGCGGGCTCCGTGGGCCTCCTAACCAGCCCGGGGCACTGCTTGCTCTCTCCCTGTGCGAGGGCCAGTGCTGGGGCCCACCTCCCAGACGGGGTCTGAGCAGTTGCACAGTAAAGTGCGCGCATCGGGGTTTCTACTGGCTTTGGAGGGGTTGGGGGTTGGTGGCTCTTACGGTCCCCGGGCAAGGGCCTGGCAGTTTCTTCTCTGTACGACCTGCACGCACCTCTCACCTTCTCCCTTCGTGAGCCTGGGCCAGTCTGGTGACAATCTTGAACCAGTAGATTGCTGTGGGTGTGACACTGGGCCCAGGGCCCAGGCCCAGTCCCTGAGAGGCCAGGTAGCCCCACCTCGGTCCCCTGGAGGTCAGCTGCCCTGCTGAAGGACGTCCAGGCCACTCTGCTAGGGAAACAAGCTGTGCGGGTGCCTGGGAGCTCGGGATGCGGGCGGGTAGGGGAGAGGCCACGTGGAGGGGCTCCCTGGGGCAGAGGCTTAGACGCCTGAGACTGAGCCACCAGGTACCTGCGGGCCCCCCGCGTGGAGCACCAGACCTGCCCGGTCCACTCAGCGGACCCTAAAGACAGGAGAACTTGTCTAAGCTGGGGAGGCGTTTTGGGCGGGAATGGCAGCTGATCTCCTGCGTCCCGAGTCCAGGGCTGGCGACTCACGCCGTGCTGCCGCCCCCGGGGCTGCCCAGCGGTTTCCCAGCCCGGTGCCAGCAGGGGTTGGCCACGGGATTCTCCCACCCCGCCGGGCCAGGCGCGCCCCGGATCCCCCCCGGTTCCGGGAAGGCCCGAACGCCAGCCCCGCCAAGTCAGCTTGAGCCGTGGTGGAACATCTTCCCTTTTAAGAAGATTGTAATTACTGAACCGAAAATATTAAATATGTACTTATCTGTGGTAATTATGACTAAAGCATTCTTTATCACTGCAGCTTAGTCATTTGCTTAAGTCATTTAAATGATATTTGTTAATACGCGTGTGTTGTCAAGGGGTATCAGGAGGGGAAAGGTGGCCAGAAGACAGGGCTGGCTGCCTGGTCCCGAGGGCGGGAGGGTGTTTGCGGGTCCCCCCCCCCCCCCCCGTCCTGTTCTCCCCTCCCGCCTCCCTCCTCCACACCAGGATCTCTTTAATGTCTCTGTATTTGATCACTGTCATCGTATCTCAAAGATTTATTGTATCCACCAGGGCAGTATTTTCAATTCATAATTAATTCAGTTTTTCCAGCCTCTGCCCCTCCCCACCCCCATCCTTGCAGCCTGGGGGCACCAGGGTGGGAACTGCTGTCTGTGTTAAATCTCCTTAATATCCTTTCATCGATCTCTTCTCAAAGATAGAATTAGTTTGGTCTGAATTATATACAATCATCGAATCAAAGCGGTTTGAAACCTAGAAGGGACGTTTTCTTTTAGGGTTTAATTCACTCAGAGGTCCTCCAACCCAGCCTCATTCAGTAAAGACTTCCCTTCAGCAACAGATGGTAAATAGATTCCGCGGGATGAGTAATTCCTTCATTTCTGTCTGAATGGTTTGTTTAGAAGCAAACAAAATGATTCCCTTTTCCTATTAAATTTGTCAGGAGAACATCAGGATCATACTAAGTTACTGTCCAAAGCTGCATCAGGGAAGAGGAGGTGGATAGTAGTAACAAAAAGAAAAGGCTTGCTTGCCATTTCACAGTTCAGGCCCAGGCTCACGGTGACCTCAGTAACGTTACATGCCAAGCCTTGACTTTAATAAGCTGTGACTCCAAATTGTTAAGACACTGGGCAGTCTGCTCAGGAGTGTTTATCATGTTGAGATTACCGATTTTTAGTGAACCAAATATTTTTCTTTTTTCCCATTTCCTTTTATTATTTTGCAAAATTTTTAAATTGTGATAAAATATACATAACATAAATTTATCATCTTAACTACTTTTAAGTGTATAGTTCAGTGACATTAAGTACCTTCACATGACTTCTCAGTCGTCTCCGCCACCCGTCCACAGAGCACTTTCCATCTTGTAAAACTGAAACTCTGTACCTGTTAAACAAGAACTTCTCTCCGCTCTCCCAGCCCCTGAACCCACCGGTCCACTGTCTGTCTCTGAATCTGACTACTCTAGATACTTGTATAAGTGGCATCATACAGTATTTGTCCTTTTGTGACTGGCTTGTTTCAGTTGGCATAATTGTCCTCAAGATTCATCATGGTATAGCATGTGTCAGAATTTCCTTCCTTTTTAAGGCTGAGCATCATCGTACACACACAGCACAATTTGTTTACTCATCTGTCAGTGGATACTTGGGTTGTTTCCATTGTTTGTGAATGGTAATGCTGTTCCTTGCATTTTAACATTCAAATGAAATATAATTTAATTTATCCTTCATATCTCAGGAAAATTTTAAATGTCTTCTAATAGTGGAGAGTTATAGTAACATGTACCAAATATACATTGTATTATTAATACTTAACGGTGGGCAATTTGGGACAACTTCTATATTCTGAGTCTTTAGGTTTGGCCTCTATAAAGTAGATAATACTGCTAATTCTACTTTGGTTTCAGGGATCAAAATGAGTTAATATGTATGAGTGTAATTTGTAAAGAGAATATATAAATGTTTTTATCAGAGTAAATTCTGAACTTTGTTGTTTGCATTCTGGGTAAGTAGACCTTTACAGTAGAGACTTAAGATAGATAGAGAATTAAATAAGATAACTTAATTCTTCCAGAAATTTAAAACATTTTACATTTGCTCTTTTTAGCCCAGGCTTCAGCTCTCTGTGGGTATTCATGGGGCTTATGAGATTTGAAGGCATATCTAAATATCACATGTGTTATCTAGAACGAAGGTGGAAGGAGGTATGGTGCTCTTAGAAAACGCTGGTGCCCTGTTAGGGGTGGCTTTCTTTTTTCTCTCTCCTTTCTCCCTTTGCTTGAATCTATCTGTGTGTATAAAGTGTGAGGTCCATCCCGTGGGGCAACATCCTTTTCAGACTGCACACACATGAATCTGGCAGCTCACAGATTTGCTGTGTCCATTTCCGGGATGTTTTTGTTGCACACTGACCCTATGCCAGGGCTGACTAAGATGCAGTGTCAGGCACGGAGAATCCACCCCATTTGCATTGGGGAGATTGGCCGGAAATTCTAACTGGCAGGCTGTACGGATTCAGTCATGCCTTGACTGGGCTTGTCACACGCCCTCCGTTAGATGTTCCCGATCATGCAGAATCATGTCCATGAGAGCATGGAATGAGATCAGCTCTGTCAGCTTTACTTAACCCGGGACTCCAGGTTCTTTCTCAGAAGAGTTGACCTGCAGCCCCCTGCATCCCCCTAGTTGTCAGTGACATTGGTGGACCTACAAGGTGTAAGTCAGGCGCCGTGTGGGGCACCTGCTTGTGGGCCCAAGGCGCCTTAGTGCCCCTGCTCCAGCTGATTTTGTCCATCTTGCCCATTCGCATCCACTTACCAAGGCGTCTGTGCTGTTTCCATGGTGGTGGTTCCAGGGTTCCCGTGCCCTGGGATGGGGGCATGTGACGTTAGGAGCGCGTCATGGTCAGAAGTCTTTCGGAGTCTAGGACAGTCGGATACGCTCTTCACTGCAAGTTTCTCCAAACCATTAATACACTGTTGCCTTTTGTGATCTCCACCAAGTCTGTATAGCTCTGAAGCTTCGCCTGGGCAGATTTTTCTCCCCTTCGCAAAGCTCTCCAGGTGTCCCAAGCTGAGATTCCCAAGAAACACCAGCTGGGAAACCTGGTTTGGGGGTAACGTGCTGCACTGCCATAACCAAGTCAGGACACGCCTTTTGTGACTGTGCGTGCGCTCAGAGGGTTCACTGTGGACAGTTGAGCCATATTTTGGCCTTTGTTCCTGGAAGGAGACGTCTTTCTTCTGCCGTGTTATGCTGACTGCCAGGCATGCACCCTGCCTGGCTCATCTGGCTCTGCAGATGGCTTGGCCGAGCCCAGGAGGGCTCAGTCCCTCCTGTGGGCCTGATGCCTGCAGGAAGGGCCAGTCTGGTCCCCGTGTCTGCAACCCCTACGGCCCCTTTTCGATTTCTTTCCATTGTAGGGTTACGAGACATCCGGACTCTCAGGAACTGCCTTACCTGGGGGTTGGTGTCTTGGGCATGGTATGCGTGAAGAGTTAGTAGTTAATGTAGTTAATGATGTTTTTTCCCTCCCTCCCAGGACTTAGGCTGCTCTAGGGCAAAATCCATGGTTTATTTGTGGATATGTTCCTAGCTCCTCACATAGTCCGTGGTGCAGAGTAGCAGTTCCATAGATCGTTCAATAAACGGCTAAAAAACGAAGGATCAAGTCTTGGCAGTCGTTTCAGTTTGCTGCGATTACAGGCAACTTGTCCAAACACTGTGTTTTCTAAATTTTAAGGTGTAACTAAATATTTCTCAAATGACTCCAAAGGCTATTGGTGAAACTCAGTTCTGCACCAGCTGTGCAGAATCGTGTGCCTGGACCGGGCAGGATGGGGAACGCCCCGTGTTTCTTTTCATCCTTATAACAGTCCTATGTGGTGTAGGCGGCACTCACATACACACGTACGTATACAGTCATGCACCGCATAACAATGTTTTGGTCAACAAGAGACTGCATATAGGACGGTGGTCCCATAAGATTACAATACCCTGTTTTTACTGTGCCTTTTCTGTGTTTAGGTATGTTTGGATACCCAAATACCATTGTGTTGCAGTCGCCTACTGTTTTCAGTACAGTAACGTGGGACAGGTTTTGCAGCCTGGGAGCAGTGGGCTGTATGGTACTGTAGTCGTGGAGTGGGCTGTACCATCCACGTGTGTGTGAGCAGCTGTGATGTTCACATGATAAAGAAATCATCTGTCCACCCATTTCTCAGAATGTGTCCCTGTTGTTGTCCCACATGACTGTGTATGCATGTACACGAGTGTGTGTGTGTGTGTGTGTGTGTATTATACTCCTAAATGTGTCATGTACCAGGGATGCTGCGGTGTAATTCTGGCTCTTGTGATAAATTTTAAACAAGCGTTCACCCTGCCCTTGGTCCTTTGAAACCTCTGACCTGGTGTCCAGTCCTGCCAGGTGCCCCCTTTCTGGTCACGGTGTGCTCGTCTTGTCACACATGATTTTCCCACCCCGTGTACTGAGGTGCCGGGATGTGTTTGTTGAACTGAAATTCTTAAGCCTGCAGAGTGTTTCTGGTTGGTCAAGACAGATAAAACAAAAGCCTTTTTTGGACTATTTAAAAGATTCTTGACACCATCCTGATGGTGTTTTAACAGCTTTTCAGGTCCTGGTCAGCCAAGCTCTGGGCCAGGAGTCAGTGTTTAATAAACAACTTAAGAGCGATGGAGGGAAAAATGTATCTTAAGTAGAACTGTAGGTTCTGTAAATCTATGATGGATTATTGTTCCTGCTTTTGTTGTGTATAATAATTTGTGTTCCTCCTGGGAATTCTCCTCTTTTTCATCCCGAAACACAGAGCCTGCCCCCCACCCCCCGTAATTTGGAGCTGTTGGGCTTGAAAGAGAAGATTGATGCATAGTGAGAAAAGTCTGTAGGAGAGATTTAAGAGGGCAATTTCCTTATCTTCTATTCTGTCCCTTTGCCAGACAGAAGCACGAAAAGTAGTTGGAGTGAAAATGCAGCTTCCTAAAATTAGCTCTTGTCTTTGTTTTCTGGATGCTTTTACTGGTTGATGCAGGCACAATTTGCCCTCTTGGTGAGCCTTCTGCATTGTTTAAAAGTGCAAAGAAAGACAAATTGTCTATCAGAGGAGCTAATTTTAGGTGCAAGTAAATTTTAAGGGTTTCCAAGACTCCAAACTTTTCTATTCTCTTGGAAGAAACACATCCCCCCCAACGTCAGAAGAGGGGGTTCTAGACAAAGCTCCCATGTGGGCAGGTGTGTCTTGTCTGCTGTAGTGCCCAGTGCCCGGCTGGGGCCGGCCCGCTGTGCGCCCGGTAACCCTTGGCCGGATGCAGGGCTTCCACGCTGCGAACTCGGGAATGCAGCGACAGAAGGGGAGCTTCTGCCTGAGACAGCAACTGCAGTATCAAAATAAATGCAGTAATTTTGGTCTTGAGAGTGAAGTTGTGTCTCTGAAATTATAAGCCCAAATGGGTAATTTCCTTTTTTAGGCTTTAGAATTCTGGGTTTATTTTCCCAAAGAGCTCGCAGCAGATGTGGTTCTGCGGGGAAAGTTTACACCTCAGGGCTTCCATTTTGGGGGTCCTTGATGTGTTATTGTTGACAAACGGTAGATGGAAATTGTTCATTGGTCTGACATTAAGTCTGCTGGGGCTCATTGTAAAAAACACCTCTGCATCTGGTTAGAATGACACTTACAGGGGTAACTCAGGACAGCTGATGGCTTTTTTTTTTTTTTTTTAAAAGAGAGTGAATCGATTTAATCACTCCCGGTTTTTTGACGGCCATTGATGGAAACAGATTCTGTGGGGAATAAACAGTCTTGGTTGGCGGGAAGGTCGAAAACATCCAGTGGCCGCAACAATGCAGGTGTTGAAGGGCTTTTCCTTTGGGGGGCAGTGGGGAGGGTCGGCCGTGGGTGAAGACCAGAGACACCCAGACAGTAGCAGGGACAAAGGTGTTGTTTGATGTGTCCCTATGTGAGATCAGAAGTGACATTTTGCTTGTTCTAGTTCACACTGAGGCTGAGACCAAGGTCTGTTGGTCTTCCTGGGGTGGTTTTTTTTTTTTTTTTTTGAGACAGAATCTCTCTCTGTTGCCCAGGCAAGAGTGCCGTGGCGTCAGCCTAGCTCACAGCAACCTCAAACTCCTGGGCTCAAGCGATCCTCCTGCCTCAGCCTCCCGAGTAGCTGGGACTACAGGCATGCGCCACCATGCCCGGCTAAGTTTTTCTATATATTTTTTTAGTTGTCCAGCTAATTTCTTTCTAAGGGTCTTGCTCTTGGTCAGGCTGGTCTCAAACTCCCGAGCTCAAACGATCCGCCCTCCTCAGCCTCCCAGAGTGCTAGGATTACAGGCGTGAGCCACCGCGCCCGGCCCTGGGCTTGTTTAGAACACAGCACTGTGCAGTAAGGGATTCTTATAACCCTAGTCAAGTTTGCATTTGGAGAAATTGTGAAGGGCCCGTGTTTCCTGCTCGGTGAGGCCGTCCAGGAAAGCAGTTGCTTGAAAAAGCTCATTGAAGAGATAGACGGTTGTAGTCCTTTTACGTTTTAATAGTTGTTTCTTGGATATCAGGGAATCCAAAATTCCTAGTAGACTTTAATATTAACATTCATGCAGTCTCAGTTTGCACACCAGACCTTTTGTGTGGCTTGCACGCTCTTCACCTTGATTGACTTTGTACCTGTGAGTAACTGTGCTGTGTTGTGCAAAGACGTTTATTTTTCCTTCAGCAGTAATTAGCCACGGGCTTGAGCACTGAGATGCCGTCCCGCAGCAGGCTTCTTCTCTCCCCGGCCGGCTTCTGCAGCCTCAGTGTTGGGGGAGAAATGCAAGTCAGCCTCCCTCCTGGTTGATTCTGGAGCAGATGTCGGCAGGCTGCAGAGGCTGTGTCGGTGGGGCTGGCTAGAGCATGACTTTCTGTCCTAGGAAAGAGATTCTTGCAGGATTTTGTGTGTGGCTCTCAGGAGACAAGTAGGTAGCTGAAAAACCAAACCAAACCAAAAAAACCACACACACAAAACCAAAAGGAAAGAAAAGCACATAATTATCATGTAGGCACGGTTGCAGCTGACCCTGATTTTGGCCTCAGTTCTGGAACAAGTTAGCTGGTTTAGACAAACCCCTTATTAGGTAATGGATTGTTGTTCGTTCCTTCCCTTCTTCTAGTCATTTGCTCTGTGAAAGCTGCTGCTCCTACCTGACCTTCGCGGATTTTGGCAGCAGCATCTCCTGGAACGGTGTTCCTTACATAGGGCGTAGGGTCATACCCCAGAGAGCCCTGGAGCAGGTTTAATTAACTAATTGATTCAACGCTGCTTACTGAGGTGGGCGTGTGTTTCTGTTCGGTAAATGGCGGCATTTTGCCTCCAGCTCATGAGCATCCTGAAGCTTCTCTTACGGCGCTGTCCAGAGGTGTGGGGCCAGGTGCCGGGTCTGCGAGGGCGGCAGGAGGCAGGGAGGTCGGCTCTGTCTTCATTTGACACCGGCTCTCTCAGCTGGGGTCTCTCCTGCTTCTTTCTCCAAAGCTTAATGGACCCGCTGTCTGAAACAGCTGACATCCTGTCTTCTGGAGAATTTGGGCAGAGACGGCTGGAGAAGCCCTTGCCATGGTGGTGGGTTAGGTTATCAGAACCAGCTGGTGGGCCTCAGAGGGCAGCGGCTGTCATTTTAGCCCAGTGATCTTGACTCCTAGTGCCCCTGCTCTCTAGCCTGCCTCGTTGGATGCACGGAGTCGTAAAATAAACGTGATGTGCGGAGTTGGGGGTTGGGATGGGAGGAGGGAAACAGGTGGTTGGAGCTGCTTCGTGATGGCCGCCCACCCTGGCTGTCCCGTCTTAATAGGCTTCAGAAATCCTGGAATGCATAATTCACCAGCACGTGGAGTCCCACCCGTGTCCCCTGTGGCTTCCAAATGTAAATGACATTTGCAGATTCTGTTCTTTCCCTGGATCTCGGCCCCAGGAGGTGCTGGCTCACGTGCCCATTGCAGCGTCTGGCCTGCTTGTTGCGGGTCTTTGCAGGAAGCCGCTCTGAAGGCACTTGGGGCCTTGCCAGGCTGAGTCACAGCTGACTTAGGGAAATGCCACACAGGACGCTTGCAGTCCCCCCTGTTCTAAGCGTGGGTTTGCAACTGCATACTCCAAAAATGAATCAGAGTGGGGGAAAGTGTGTGAGAGAAACAGAAATGGAAGTGTGGGCGGGAGGGCCACAGTGGCGCTGTGTGTTCAGACCACACCTTCGGATCTGCTGCTCAGCGGTTCTCCCCCAAGGTATGGCTGGAGGCTGGAGGCTGCTGTGCCGTTAGGTCCCTTCTGCCATGTAGCCAGCCTCTCTTTTCCAGACTGGCACAGATGAGGGCGCATTGGAGGGCTGCCCAGGCCCCATTTCAGAGCAACTGAATCAGAGTCTCCATGAGGGACGGAGAGTCTGAAATTTAAACAAGTCCCCAGGGGTGATTGCAGAACAGCGTAACTGAACACCCACGGCTCGATGGGCCCAAGCTGGCACGTTTTTTTCTGCTCACGTTTTAATGTCTCTCAAATCAGGATGCATCTTACAACAAATGGCGTTTCAGGGTTTAATTGACACCGTTTTTCTTCCTAAACGGTACATAAAATTAATGGTGCGCCCCACGGTCGATGGTGTCTCCGGGCTGGTGAACCGTGTTGCTTTTGCGTACGCTCTGGTGGGAGCGTGCTCTTTCTGACTCAGCTCCTCTCTCCGGGGGTCAGCGTGGATGAGCTGGGAGTTGCACAAACAGCAGCGTCCAGAAGCGAGGGCTTCTGCCAGTGCCGACTCCCTCGTGGGGCTGCAGAGGACACGGGCACCTGTGTGTCCTTTCTGCATCGAGGTTAATGTCCTGTTGGCTCGTAAGCGTGATTATCTCCGTTATACAGCTGGGGCAGCGGCACCCGGGGAGAAGTTAAAAGACTTGTTCCAGGTAGACAGCTCGGAAGTGGCGCGGGCGGACCAGCCCTGTCTGACACCAGCTCCAGTGCTGTCTCTGCCAGTCAGTGCGCACTCTGTCTTTCCAGCCTCTTCCCACTCACCTTTATTCTCAGCCCTTCCAGGCCCCCACAGTGATCACAGTCATGCGGTAAAGATGATTCACTTCTTTCGTCCGGTCTTCAGACCTGACTTCTTAGCGGCTGGTTTTGTGCGATGGTTGCACATCACCTACTTGGAGAGTCAGTGCACTGGGACATGCCAGCTTTTCTTGCTTATGGCTGTGCAGTGCAGAGTCTCCAGGCGTTGTCTGCCCTGTTGCCTGGATGTTGCAGTGATAGCAGAGTTCCGTGTCCTCCGCGTGCATGAACTAGCTGCGCAACTGTGGGCAGCAAGTTGATTCCTCTGTGTAAGGGTGGGGGATGGCTTGCAGTTGCCGGAAGGTTGCAGCCTGAGTAATGGTGCTGGATGCTGCCTGCTTCCAGGGGCTGTGCCTCGCGGGCCTGGGGTGAACTCCTGTGCCCCCGAGGCTCTGAGTCTCTGCAGTTTGCTGAAGCGGCTGGTGGTTTGGCCCATAGCCCGGGAAACCCAGCCACCTGAGGTTGTGACTTGAGGGCTTTTTTGTTTTGTTTTGTGTTTAGCTTTAGTTCCCCCTGTGAGGCAGTGAGGACAGTTCATTTTATTTTACATCAAAGGTTTTTAGGGGTTGAGATGGGAACAGGATGAATAATTATTGAGCATTTGCTGAATGGCAGACATTAGGGAGAGTGTATTTGTTGATATTCTTTTTCTTGTTTGGTCTTTCCCGTCATCAGCCCTAAGCAGCTGCTTTGGCTAAGCTCTGTGCTAAGGCTGCAGTGCGTGGGCTGCCGGTGCGTGCCGGGGTGTCCGGGACAGTGCCGGGACAGTGCCGGGGTGCCTGGGATAGCGCCAGGGTGTCCGGGACAGTGCTGGGGTGTCCGGGTCAGTGCCGGGGTGCCCGGGACAGTGCTGGGGTGCCTGGGACAGTGCCGGGACAGTGCCGGGGTGTCTGGGGCAGCACTGGGGTGCCCGGGACAGTGCCGGGGTGTCCGGGACAGTGCTGGGGTGCCCGGGACATGCCTGTTGTCCATGAACATGCTCCTTTTCCCACTCACAGGGGCTTTAGCCTGGCTGATACTGTGTAAGTTCATCCTGTTTATATGTATTTATATTTAAATTACCTGAGTTACAACGACGCTGTGGCAAAGACAGTGTTCCTATCCCCAGGCTTGCAGCGACCAGGCAGAGGCTCGTGGGCCAGCGGCGGCACTGGAGGCGTCTCCTCGAGGACCCAGGTGTCGCAGCCACGGCCGGGGACGTGCAGAAGGGCACCGGCTCTGTGACCTCGACTGCGTGCAGAGGGGGCTGGGCTCCCCCGCTGTTCCTGTCGTCAGCAGTCTGGGTGCTCTCAGAATATAAAATCTTAAGTATTTTAGTGAGGTGACTTGCAGCATCGAGCTAGGGAATGACAGTGGCCTCAGGCAGCGAGTGATGAATCCCGACAGCTACTTCCACCTTGCGGGAGAATCGGCTGCTTTGTACCCATTGGGAGGTGACTCTAGGGAGAAAAAAATAAATTCTCATTTTTTTCTTTCATGGACTTTGTATATGTGTGTGGGGTGGGGAGGGGGTTAAGCTCTTGATTAAAGAAAGAAGAATTACAGAGATCTTTAAACTTCCAAATAGGTTTCCTGTGATTAAAAGTGGTTTACATATTGGTACTGTAGCAAGGATTTTGGAGGGTGGTTTATGTGTATAATTAAAACAAAAGTCTTTCTAGAAGATGTTCGTTCATTAGACTCAAGACCTTAAGAATAAGAATCGAGGGTCAGGAAAAAGAGCAGCAGAGCCTGGCGGTTGCTGTGGTGCGTGCTGGGGGTGAGGCTGCATCTCAGGACAGCGTGTGGTGAGCGGAGAGTCCTGGGCCTCAGCTCGGGTCACCGGTCTCCCCTCTGGCCTCCTGCCTGTGGGCAGGTCTGGATCCCGCTCTCGTGCAGGTGCATACTGGCTACATGCACCGTAAAGTGCTGTGGGAGGTTGCTGGGGTTCGGACAGACTCCTGCCCAGGGCTCGCCGGCCTGCGTAAAGGTGGGGTGCTGGGCTGGGGCACACACAGGAGGGGAAGGCAGGCTCTGCTGCCAGGAGCTTGCACCCTGAGCCACGTGGAACTGGTTTGCCCACAAAGCCACAGGGCCGGTTCTGAAAGAGCGATTCTAATCAGCCATATAAGTAAGCTCGAAATAAGATACCCTAGGAGTGTTCCTGATTATTTGAAAGTCTCACGCACACTTAGGATGGTTCGACCTGTGATTTTTCCGCTTTGTAATGGCATGAAAGTGATATGCATTCAGTACATTCCTCGACGTATAATGGGGTTATGCCCCAATAAACCCATTGCAAGTTGAAAATACCAGAAGTCAAAAATGCATTTAATGCACCTAACCTACCTAGCCTACCTTAAACGTGCTCAGAATACTTACATCAGCCTGCAGTTGGGCAAAATCATATCAAACAAATCACTGGCAACACAGTACGCTGTGGGGTATCGTGATTGCCTGGCCAGTGGGGAGGTCCGGCCTCACTGCCCCGGCCCAGCATCAAGCCTAGAAAACAATCAAAATTCAAAGTACAGTTTCTACTGAATGCATATGGTTTTTGCAGCATTATAAAGTTGAAAAATCACAAGTCAAACCGTTGTAAGTTGGAGTCCAACTCTGTATGTGGGATGAGATACACAGGATGAGCTATAGGATAAGAGAGAGATATATATTTGAAACAAAGTTTCACAAACAGTACTTACCCTTTCTGGACGGGCCATCTGGCTACTTTTTTCTATCTCATGAAAAACCTTGCAGGCATCAACTCATTTGATTGTGGGCCTCCCTTGGCCGTGAAAAGGCACTGCCCTGAGATTTGTGTCTCCCCGGGAGCTGTGGCTGCAGAAGTGCTGCAGAGGGGGTGCAGTTGCACAGGGAGGTGTCTCAGGAGGGGGACATCTGCCCAGATGTTAGGGAGCAGGGGCCAGGGTGACCGTAGCGCTGTGTGCGCCCAGTGTGCCCACTGCCTTTGCACTTGAGCAGGTGCAGGAGCAGCGGGGCCGGTGCTGCTGCAGTGCTGGGGGCCCTGCAGGCTCCCTCAGGCGTGTGGCAGGGACACGGTGGTCAACAGAAATAGCCCACTCGTGTGGCGTCAGGACTAGGCCCATAAGGCACCCTGTCAGGTGCACAGGTTTGCACGGTCATCCCTCTGGGACAGGTGCCTGTGTCTGCGACTGGCTGATGTCTCAGGGCCACCAGGGGCTGCTCCTGGGACTGGCGCCCACGTGCTAATTGTGGCTTATTTACCATTTTAGGCCAAGACTCTGGCCTCAACATCACCAAATTCCGACGTCTGTGAAGTGTAAACATGCTGACATTTAGCAACACTAGTGAAATGGGGCAGGCAGAAGCTTTTTCCGGCTTGACAATACATGACTGATGCCGGGAATATTGGCAGACCTGCTCACTGAGACACAGCTCTTACCTTGTAGGGGTGGTGCACATTTGCTTGGTCAGAAACCGGCCCATGTCTGTGGATAGACTGTTCTGGGCTGTGTTGGAGATTCAGGAGAAATGTATCAATTCACCAAGACCATGGTCACCCCAAGGACCAAGGAGCAGCCCTGTCACATACAACCCAGGGCCGTGTCCTGGGGCAGACCGGGTGCCTCTCAGCCCACGGAGGCTCAGCGTCCCCTGGGCGTCAACAGCCAGGGCTGAGAATCATTGCTCTAAAATAAATCACCCAGAGCTTTTCCTTCTACCACTTACAACACTTGGTTACCTTTTCCCTGGAGTCGTTACTGACCTGTTTATCCCCACTCTGTTGAATAGTCTTGTCTCTCTTCATTGAACTAGACTCTGAGCCTTGAAGGTTGGCATTGCCACACATGATCTTCCAGGGTCACACCCCTCCCCCTTGTGGCTCTCTCCCTAATCACTGCTGCCTTCACGCAGGCCTGGGTCGGGGAGAGCGCCCCCTTGGATTCTCCCACCCAGGCCTGAGCACACAGCTCTTGCTTTAAATTCTTGGAGCACACCTGGGGTGCTAGGGAAGTCAGGTAACCATCTCACTAGGTATGACTGCCGCATGCAGCTTGAGGCCCGCGTGGGCCCTGCCTCTCACTGCCTTTCCCCACGTGCACGTGGCAGCTGCTGTCTTGCTCAATGAGTGGGAGGCCGTGGAGTCGGACCTTCCTGAGTCCAGGGCTGGCTCTGCCGCCTTTCCCGTGGGCATCCATCCCTCTGAGCCTCAGTTTCCTTACTTAGGGGAGGGTGATGCACACACACATCTACCATACGATGCAGCAGCAGCTTTGTTCCGTGCCAGCGCTGACCGAGCGCAGTGAATGTTGTTATTCTTGTCATCCATAGCACCTCCCCCAAAGGCCTCCAGATCCCTGGAATCCTACTCTACAGAGAACCCCAGGAGAGGTAGGAGGGCCCTTGCTGTCTGCACCCCGCTCACTCCTGTTTTCCTGTCTAAAGACCCATTTCTTCTCCAGATGACCCCACCGCCCATGAGGTGGGAGGAGCTGGCAGCAGTGGGGGCATTGGGGGCCCTTCCGGGACACCCCCCCCCCGTGCCCCTGTGCCCAGCACGGTGCATCTAGCACCCAGTGGTTGCCCAGCAAGTGTTTTTTGACTGGCAGAACATGCCAGAGAATTTTAGTGCTCCTGGTCTCCTCCTCACAGAAAAGCAGCCCAGACCTGGGATGTGGGGCCCGGGAGTGCCACCCACAGCCCCAGTGTGGCAAGAGATGGTGGGAGGAGGAGGGGACTGCCGGGGAGCAGCAGGAGGGGCTCGTGGACCAGCAGGGGCACCACGGGAAGGGTTGCGGGGTTCACTGAAGACTGAGAGCTGGCTTCAGAGGCAGCGAGGAGATTTCTGCCCGGCCATCCCCGTCTTCTGGGCTGCTCAGTGGTCGCCAGGCCCCTTCGCCTCACCGTGGCACTGGCTGGGTGTTCCGAGGATGCTGAAAGCTCTGCTCTGAGCCCCGACACCTCCATTGGCTGCTCTGACCGTGTCCATTGAGGACATTTGGTGCAAAGGACATCGTCTTAAAGACTTCAGTGTACTACACTTGGAAACTTTGCACGTGGCTTCGAGACCCAGTCTGGTGCTAGGAGAAATGTCCATTTGACCACATGGACCGTTTTCCCTATTGGATCGCGACCTGGAAGAGTGATCAGGAAGAACTCCTGGGCTGCAGTGTGGCGGGACTCTTCTGGAAAGGGAGGACTGTGGTTCCTGAGGCCCGTGGGGCGCGATGGGGTGGGCTGGAGAGGCTGTCACGGGAGGGGGCATCTGGAAGTTGGGTGATGGCAGGAGCAGACGAAGGGCATGTTTTGGGGAAGAGGAGAAGAGAGCTGGCCAGGGTGGATGGCAGAGGGCCCTTTAGTGAGGAGTAGGAGCCGTGGGCGCTGAGTTACAGGAGGAGTAAGCTGCAGGAAGGTCGCGTGGGCCAGGCAGGCAGGGAGGCCGAAGTCAGAAAGTGAAACAAGCTCATTTCACGCGTTTGGTGACCTCTTTTTAGACGTGGGTCTCTGTAGTTCCGGGCTTCTGTTTTTGTCTCCTGTCATGTGGGTCAGAGATGTGAAACAGAACCAACTCGTGCCCCTCGGGGGCAGCCCCGGGTGCGGTGGCGTGCTGGGCGGAGCCAGGCCGGGAGCTGCCCGGGTGAACGTGTTCCTCCCGAGGGACTTCCAAACGGAGCACTCCCCTGCTTGCCTCAGGATTTCTCATAGCTCATTCAAAAAATGCTATGATGGTTTTTCATTTTTGTGACTCCTTCTCATCTGTCTTTTTGCTGTGTGTTAGGGACATTTTAGGGGCCAAAATGATTTGTCTCTGCTCTGTGTTTGCTCTGAGGACGGAACAGAGAATGTTCAGGGCTGTTCTTGTCTGAGTCACTGGGGCTGTCACGAACTCCGAGGGCCGGGGGGCCAAGGCCGGCGAGCCCTGCTGTTGTCACACAGAAGCAGATCTTGGGGTGGCTCAAGCATCGCCCTTGGGGTTGGGCCCCAGCCCTGCCATGTTGGGGGTGTCTGACCTCTGCACTGAGTTTCCTGACTTGTGCTAAATGGCGATAACCAAAGCCTTGTGTGAGGATTAAATGAGTTAATGTAACTAGAACACTTTAGAACTGTGTGTTGTACACAGTAATGTAACTATTTACCGCTGTTGCTGTTACGGTATTTGTTTGGGTATTAGATTTTTTCTATGACTAAGTCTTGAGGGTTTCTCTCAGCTGTGCTCTTCTGGTTTTTTCTCCTGGACAGCTTTTTCCAGGGAATGTAGTGGTAGAGTGAGAGTAGGAATGCAGACACCTGAGCACGGTTTGAGAGAAGGTTGCAAGTCAGCCTGACCTTGGAGCATTGGGGAGGATTGACGCATATAGTTTTCTCTGGGTGGGATACTGACAAACCATGGCAACTTTGGGAGAAAATTCATTCTTTTCTCTTTAAATGCAAGGCAATACCAATACTAGGCAGAAGATGATAAGGAGTTGGTCATACCTGACTTTCAGGAATGTGTGTGTGCACGTGTATGTTTGTATATACTCTGCATGCGTATTTGTGCACATATATATACAGTGTGCATGTGTGTTTGCATTTATGTACATATGGGCATATGGCTCATGCATATTTGTGCACACGCATGCATGTACACAACACTCATGCATGTATGCACATGTGCACACAGTAATCATGTGTGCTCAATGCATAAGTATGTACTTACATGCATGCACACACTGCCCATGTGTGATTGCATGCATGTATGCACTACAGCACCATGTGTGTTTGGATTTATGCATGTGTACATATGACACGTGTGCTTACATGCATGTACATGTATATACCTTCGGTTCAAGGTAAATCCTTACCATGAGGCTCTGCCCAGTGAAACTCTCAGTGTTCAAAGGTGCCATCTGAGAAAGCGTCCACCTGCAGGGCAGGTACCCAAATGGGCTTTCTTCTTTTTTGCTGGCTGAAATCATCAGGGATTGTTTCAAAGTTGTAACTTCTGATTTTTGCTCTTCTTTTAAATCCCAGAGCCAGTACTTGAACAGAAACAAGTTTGCTGTTATGCCTCTCACTTTGGTTAGCTTGTTGCATTAAATTAATTGTCAGATTGCCAGGAATCAAAGCTTCTTAAAATGAAAACTGTTTCACTGGAGAAATTTATGCAAGATCAGAAAATGGAAGACTGTCTCATTGAGGAAATGGAAAGCTGGCCTGAATACAAAGTCTTGAGCTTCGGGCCTGATCTCTGGGTGCAAGATACGTTGCACTTTTCCCGTCTTACCTAAGAAGAGGCCCCAGCAGTCACATACCAGTAGCCTCTTTTTGTTATTCTTTGTTTTTTAGTGTATCTCGTTTTTGAAGATTCCCTTGGTTACAAGCAAGAGCAGCCTCCTGCGGGCTGGCTTAAGCTGAGAAGCGAATTCATTGTGGAGACGGGAGGATGTCTCTCATTACTGGAGGGGGAAGGTTGGCTGGCCACAGAGACTGGAGAGCTGGGACCTCGAACGAGCCTGGACCACAGTGGCTACCAGTGAGTCTCAGCTCTGCTGTCCTAGTCAGGTGACTGCTCTGTCCTCTCTCTGCAGAGGGGATTTTTTTTGCTCGGACTCCTGTGTTTACCTGTTGCGGGTCTAGCCCCCCAGCCTAGACTTAAGCCTGCGTCTCCTTGAGGAAACCAATTGGATGTTCACTCTGGCGTATCCCAAGAGGGGGTGTGTGGCCTGCAGTCTGTGCATAAGGGGGCGTGCCTCCAAAGGCGCTAGGGGTCGTGGCTGAGAGTACGTGTCTGGAGTGTGTTGGTTGCCTCTGTTTTCATGGCATCTCCAGGAGCAGAAAGCGTTTTATTCGCATCTCTGGCAGAGATGCTCACACTTGGCCTGAACTGCTAGGATCTGGAGGGTTAGGGGGGTAGCGGAGGGGGATCTGGCAGCACAGGTGGTCTGATATCAGAGGCCACTTCAAGTTACTCTTCCCTTGCTGGGCTGTGATTTGTCCTTTTCCAAGTGACTTAAACAGGGACTTTCTCTCTTGGTGGCAGTGAGGACAGTGAAGGGAGCAAGGGGGAGGGGCCGGCTGAGTGGGAGGAACCGTGACTGCACTGCTGGGGTTCAGCCTCCGCGGGTGCCTGCCACGGACCGGCCTAGGGGGCAGGTGCACCCCGAAGTCCAGGTCTGCTCTTGGGCTGTCGGCCAGGACAAAAGCGTGCACCGGGCGAGCATCTCCTCCAGTAAAACAGAGTGTCTCCGTGTGCTTTTGAAATGCCTGGGACATCTGATTCCGTTGTGGGTTTTATCCTGGGCTCTGCTGCTTGCCGTGAACCACCCACCTGGGACACAGGGCAGGGGTGAAGCTCTCGGACCGTCTGTCCACCCTTGTGCGTGCGTGTTTGTGAGCATGCGCGGGGCTCTCTTTAAGTGTTTTCTGGCCTGAGAAATGGTTCTGCCCCCGCATGGTTTAGGGGGCAGCACAGCATCTGGAGAGAGGGGCAGAGCCCCCGGGCTGGGGCAGCTGGCCTGGTCCAGACAGCTCTGTTGATGCCGGAGCCAACTGGCCTGCTCTGTGCGGGGCTGTGACAGTCAAGCTTAGAGAGCGAGGGCTGTTGAAAAATCCTTTCTCTTCTTCTAGGGCTCAGTCTTCTTTGTACCAATTTCTTTATCTTTCCTTCTGTCCTCCTTGACTCAGCCATCCAGTGTGCCCCGCACCTGTGTGTGGTCTGGACCTGCGCCACAGGGGCAGCCACTCTCAGCCAGGAGTGTCACTGGGAACCAGCTGTGGGGGGCGGGGTTGGGGCAGGTAGGAAGAAGCAGAAGACCTGACCCCTCCTTCAGGGGCAAGAAGCCCACACAGCACAGCTGACAATGCGGGCAACAGCTGAGCAGACGTGACACCGTGGCGCGGTGTCCTGTGCGAAGTGCCAGAGACGTGGCTGGGGAAGGGTCGTTGCCGAGTGGGGCTTTCGGAGTGAAACGTGTCACCGTCCGCCACAGTGCCCCCCGCGCCTTCCTCGGGGAGGCAGCACGTGCGACTGCAGATGCTGCTCTCGCTGCCTTCGAGGCCCGGGGAGTGTCCTCGGCTTACTTGTGCCTGATAAGATAGAAGAGGTCACGCTCCTGTCAAGGTGCTTTTCAGGAAAGGGGGCCCTGGCATTGCCAGATGCGCAGCGTGGAGCCCTGGTGCGGGAGGCGGGAGGCCTCAGTTCCCCGTCCTGCCCGTGACTCATGGCTGTGGCTCAGGGCAAATGGCTGGACTTCTTTTTTTGCAGAATAATGTCAACATGTGCTGAGCGTCTGACTCACAGGGTGAGGCAGTGGGTGAAGGACTTAATCTCTATGCAGTGCTTGAAGTGACGGAACGAAAGCCATTGCGTTACCAGCCCTGGGTGTCGGATTCTCGTTTTAAGGAAAGCCAGCTGTGACGTGTGTTTCCTCTCAGTTTGGCACTGGCTTCAGTTAGAACCGAGGGTCCCACCCACCTGGCTGTGGCCCTGGTAATCTGAGATCCTTGGAAACGGGCCCCAGTGATTCCTTTTTGACCACATTGGGGATCAGGTGCTCAGGTCAGTTTCCTGGTGTTCCCACGTCGCACTGGGGGAGATGTCGTCACTCCAGTCCTTCTCTGCTGTCGCCTGGTGGCTTCAAAATGTTCCTTGTGAAGGAATATTCCCAAGTGACTCTTCCTCAGTGAAATTCAGGGAGGCATTTGAGGTCAATAAATTGACAGACGTTTCCCTTATTGTTACCTCTTTATCTTGGAAAGAGTTATATTTAAGTGGTAGTGAGGAGGAGGGGTTTCTTAGCGGAGGAAGGTGCTTGGGCTGAACTAGGCACTGCAGTGACGTGAAGAGGAGAAACGGTGTTGGGCCGATGGAGTGGGTGGACATGCCCACTGTGTCCTGGTGCGTCCTGGGTGTGTCACCATGCAGTGAGCTGGCCTGCCAGGGGAAAGCCATGCAGCTGACCAGGGACTGCATTCGGCTCACCTGCTAGTCTGGTCCACAGTGCTGGATTGAGCTCCCGGATCTTTGTGGTCAGTATGTGGCATGGCATTAGGAACAGTAAAGATGGATGATTGTGTCCCGTTTGGAAGGTGAAAGCCTATTTTTAACAGGCTTTACTTTTTAGAACAGTTCTAGGTTTACAGCAAAATTGAGCGGAAGACGCAGGGAGTTCCCGTACACCCCCTGTCCAAATGCAGGCTTCCCTGTTAGCAACACCCCCTCCAGAGCGACACAATTGTTACAGTCCGTGAGTCTGCGTGACAAGTCACGATCACTCAAGCCCACAGTTTACGTTAGGGTTCACTCTTGGTGTTGCACAATGTGTGGGTTTAGGCAGATGTACAGGCGTACTGCAGGGGTACTGCAGGTTTGGTTCCAGACCACAGAATAAAGCCATTATCGCAGTAAAGCAGGTCGCACGGATTTGTTGATTTCCCAGTGCATATAAATGTAATGTTTACGTTGTATTATAGTCTATTAAGTATGCAATAGTATTATGTCCAAAAAAGCAATGTACATACCTTAAGTAAAAAATACTTCGTTGCTAAAAATGCTAATGATCATCCGAGCCTTCAACAGTGAGGGTCTCACCTCAGTGTTGGTGGCTGCTGACTCATCAGGGTGGCGGTTGCTGAAGGTTGGGCTGGCTGGGGCGATTTCCTAAAATAAGACAGCAGTGGAGTTGGCCACAGTGACTGACCTTTCCTGTCAGGAAAGAGTTCTCTGTAGCATGCGATACTGTTTGATGGCATTTACCCACAGTAGAACTTCTTTCACAATTGGAGTTGATCCTCTCAAAACCTGCCTCTGCTTTATCAACTAAGTTTATGTCATATTTTAAATCCTTTGTTGTCATTTCACACCAGGAGTAGATTCCATGTCAAGAAACCTCTTTCTTTGCTCATCCGTAAGAAGCAACTCCTCATCCATTGTTATTAGGAGGTTGTAGCAATTCAGTCACATCTTTGGACTCTACTTCTAATTCTAGTTCTTTTGCTGTTTCTGCTACATCTGCAATTACTTCCTCCTCTGAAGTCTTGAACCTCTTGAAGTCATCCACAGGAATCGGAATCAACTTCTTCCAAACACTTGTTAATGTTGATATTATAACCTCCTCCCAGGAATCGTGAGTGTTCTTACTGGCATCTAGAATTGTCAATCCTTTCCGGAAGATTGGCTTTGCCCAGATCCATCAGAGGAATCACTATCTAAGGCAGGTGTAAACTTAACAAAATGATTTCTTAAATCATAATACTTGAATGTTGAAATTACTCCTTGATTCATGGGCTGCAGAATGGATGCTGTATTAGCAGGCATGAAAACAACATTCATCTCCTTGTACATCTCCATCAGAGCTCCAGGTGACCAGGTGCATTGTCAGTGAACAGTAATTTTTTGAGAGGCATCTTTTTCTTCTGAGCAGTGGGCTTCAACAGTGGGCTTAAAATATTCAGTAAACCATGCCATAAACAGATGTGCTGTCCTCTAGGCTCTGTTGTTCCACTTATAAAGCACAGGCAGAGTAGATTTAGCATAATTCTTAAGGGCCCTAGGATTTTCAGAATGCTAAATGAGTATTGGCTTCAACTTAAAGTCACCAGTTACATTAGTCCCTACTAAGAGAGTGAGCTTGTCCTTTGAAGCTTTGAAGCCAGGCATTGACTTCTCTCTAGCTATGGAAGTCCTGGATGGCATCTTCTTCCAGTACAAGGCTGTTTTGTCTACATTGAAAATCGGTTGTTGAGTGTAGCCACCTTCATCAATGATCTTAGCTAGATCTTCTGGATAACTTGCTGCAGCTTCTCCATCAGCACTTTGATGTTATGGAGATGGGTGTCTTTTCTTAAACCTCATGAACCAACCTCTGCTGGCTTCCAGCTTTTCTTCTGCAATTTCCTCACCTCTGTCAGCCTTCATAGAATTGAAGAGAGTTAGAGCCTTGCTCTGGATTAGGCTTTGACTTAAGGGAATGTTGTGTCTGGGTTGATCTTACTAATCATGTGTTCATTGGAGCAGCACTTTTGTTGTCCTTCAAGAACTTTTCCTTTTGCGTTCATAACTTGACTAACTGGTGCAGGAGGCCTAGCTGTCAACATGCCTTCCTCACTAAGCTTAACCATTTCTAGCTTTTTATTTCAAGTAAGAGATGTGCGACTCTTCCTTTCCCTTGAACACTTAGACGTCATTGTAGGGCTATTAATGGGTCTAATTTCAATACTGTTGTGTCTCAGGGAATAGGGAGGCCCGAGGAGATGGATAGAGGTGGGAAACGGCCCATCGGTGGAGCGGTCAGAACAAACACAACATTACTCTCACCCTACCTGATTAAAAAAAAAATTCTTATAGAGAAGTTCAAATATATGTAAGCAGCAATAGTATAATGAACTCCACATGCCTGTCACCTGCTCTGACCCCATCAGTCTGTGGTCAGCCTCGCCCTGTCCGTGGCCCCTCAGAAGTAGACCCCGGAAGTCATGTTATTTTATCTGTATATATTTTAGTGTGTAAAAGAAAACTTAAACTCACAGTACCATAAATCGCACCTAAGAAACAACTAGCAAGTTCCTTAATACCATCAAATATTTAATTAGTGTTCAGATTTCCATTTGGTTCATAAATGTTATACATGTAGTTTATAATTCTTCTTCATTCAGGATTCACGTCAGGTTACCCAGTGTGATTGATTGGTACAACTTTTAAGTCTTTTGAAAGCAAAGTTTCCTCCTTTCTCTCTTGCTGTTTGTCGTTTTGTTTTGTTGGTCGGTTTTTAGCGTTTTTTGAAGGGAGCTGGTTTTGCCTCCCGGGCTCCGGTCTGGGTTTTGTGGTCGTGTCCCTGTGGTGCTGGTTTTCATGTGGCTCTTTGCTGTTCCCTTCCTGCACATTAGAAGCTGGAGTTGGAGGCTTGGTGAGATTTACATTTAATTTCCTTGTTCTTTTCTGAGGGTCAGGCAAGGTCACTTGCTATGCGGGCCTGTTTCACTCTTCGGTCTGGGGCCCTGGGCACTGGCTGGCCATCCACAGTGCGAGCAGCTTTTGGGGGTAAAAACACTTTCTAGTTCTTTTCTTTCATTTAGCAATTTCCAGTCGGTGACAAGCTAGGGTTTTTGTTTGGTTTTGTGTCATTATGAACTCAGGGGTCTACACATTCGCATTTCAGTGTTTTCCAGTTTTCTCACCGAGGTTCACGTCATCCCAGCTTTGGTCCGTGAGAGCTGCTGGAGGTGACCCTGGGTCCCGTTGATCTGATCTGGCCGTCTGGTGCGACAAGATTTCCGGGGTCACACTGTCGGTTCCTGCCCCAGACCTGGAGTCAGCTGTTCCCAGCGGTCCCTGGGTTCTGTGCTGGGAGGTGGTGTTTGTATATCTCCCTCTGGGTCCGGGACAGTCTGTTTTTCCTGTTCCTCCCCACTGTTCCCGGCGCCTGGCTGGAACGTCCCCAAGTACCTGCCACCATAGATTGCAGTCATCAGGCAGGCTCTTGGTCTTTTCTGTTAGCAAGGGTGCCCGTGCCCCTCGTGTCTGGGTCGTTCGTCTTTGGGTTCTTGGACTCCAGGCCGGGTCCTGCCACACAGTGCATCTGAATGTCAGCACTTGACCAAGGCTTAGTCAGGTTTGCAGGGGGGCGGAGGTTTAAAGGCTGCACTTGAGTTTCTGCAGCCATCACCAGCCTGCGTTAGATAAGGTCACACAGTAATCGTGAGAACCCAGCTTGCTCCGCTGAGCCCCAGTGGTTCCTGGGGGGTCTGTCAAGACGAGCCCCTGGATGGATGTCAGGTCCTGGCCCCCGTGGATGCTCCTGCCGTTGTCGGCTGTCCCCTGGGCCATCCCCAGGAAGGGTGAGGTCTCTGCCAAGGGCGTTGTCTCCCGAAGCTGCCAAACTGTAAACGCCACAGCCTCAGCCCCGTCCACGTGTCCCGGGAGTCTCTGCTTTGTGGATCGCTGTGTTCCACGTCTGAGTGGCGTCCACGCACCTCTCCCCTCCGGTGTCACTCGGGCCGCGCTGCTTCGGCCCCCACGGCTCAGCTCTGCCCTGCTCCCCACAGGACTGAGGGACCCACAGTTCCTCGGGGATAGTGTCCCAAACGGCAGTGTTCCCTTCTTCCCTGGCCTGTCCTCAGGGTGCTCGGGAGGGAGAGCTTCCCTGGTCCCCCTTAGCGCACGCAGGGGACCTTCCGGTAAAGTTCTCTCTGGTGGTCACGGCCCCGGGTCCCCCTATGTGGCCAGATACGGCCCAGTCTCGGGCTAGGATGTAGCAGCACAGCTTCCAACCCTTAGTTAAAATTCCTAGTGACTTCCTTAATTTTTTGATAGGCAGAGGCCTTATAAGCAAATTTTGATGTGGACACCAGGCTAGAAATCGGTTAACCTCGGTTTAGGACTCCTAGTCGTCTCCGGACTTACTGAAAATGTCACGTAGGCTGGTCCGCACCGAGTCTTCGCCATGGCGCCGCGTCCTTTCCTGATGTCCCCGAAGAAGGGATGAGGTTTGGAGGAATGAGCTGGGGCGAGTGTCCACTTCCAGCTCTTCCCGCTTCACTGCCAGAGCTTTGGTCCTCCGTGTGCCTGCCGCGTGCCGGCAGAGGCCGGGAGGACTGAGGGGTTCCCGCGGGGCGCTGGGCCACACCGGGAGAGGCGCTGCCTCAGCCCCACGCGGGGACAGGCTCTAGCGCCGGAGGAAGCAACTACAGGCTTTCTGCACATGGGACGGACAACTCTGCTTTGCTTTGCTGCCCCCACCTCCTTGTCCCCTTGACGTCCCCTTTCTCTCTTTTGTTTGTTTCTGCCTCAGTCCTAGTGTCAGTCCCTGGGTCCCCTCTTCCTTTTGTTCATCAGTTTTCTGATGGGTCATGTCTTTAGTAAGGGGAACCCTGGCACTGTTCTGGAATACTCAAGGCAAGGTTTGAGGCGGAGAGGATTGGCCAAGTGTGCATCTCACAAGGCTTAGTTTTTGCAGAAGGAGAACCCCAGTGTCTGCTTTTAGTCCTGGGCAGGTGAGCTCCTCCAGGCGGATTCTCCGGAAGACGTTAGTGATCTCCTGTGTGTGTGCGAGTGTGCATGTCCATGCTTTGGCTGAGTGTCACACTGGGGGAGTGGCTTGCCCTCATCCTAAGTAATAATATCAATAGCTGACTGTGTCCCAGGTGCTGCCTGCCCCTGGATTCAGTGCTCACGACAGCCCTGCGTGGGTAAGTGCTGTTGCAAACCTCACTTTGCATAGATCCTGGAAAGGGGACATTGAAGGAATCTGTAACTTGCTCGAGGTCACACAGCTACAAGAGGGGAGAAGGGACTTAGAATTTGAACCCAGGTCTCCCTGACTCCAGTGTTGGCTCTTAACTCCTGCCGTGCTGCGTCTGATACACAGTCGGTTGCCAGGAATGGGCAGAATGCCATTTTCCTTGTAGAGCTTTGCCCCACAAGTGTGGACAGGCGGTCAGTGCTTCTCTTGGGTATATTTGGCAAACTAGGAGCTAGTGGATCAATCCTTCCATAGTTGGTTGGAAAATAAAAGGGCATAGTTTTCCCTTGAAAAAGTTCATTTTCCATTTGACGGAGGTTTAAAGACTCTAATCTGCAAGCCCTGAGGGCTCCAAATCAGTAGTTGTTTCACTGCTCTTACTCTCCCCCTAATCTGGGTTTAGGGACACACACCTTTGTAAGTCATAGCATGTCGGGACAAGTGTTCCAGGTCAGTCCTGCCTTAGTGTTTATCTTACATTTTTTAGTTGTAGCTTCTTAACACAATTTTCTCCCCCAGTTGTAAAGAACCAGAAAGACACAGTCAATCAGAGTACAGGAGTGTGTTTCCCTCCAGAGCATTTGAAAGGTCTCGGCTATTATTAACATTGAATTTATTATCTATATTTAGGCTAAACCCACTAAGGATGATTTGGGATGAGCTGTGAATCTGGGGTGTATGTATAGCTCTGCACACATGTGTGATGCATATTTATGTCTGCACACACTCCTGGGCGTCGGCAGCTGCCCGTGGACTACTGCTGTCTCTGTGCAAGGTTGTGGCTGTTGAAGTGTCCCATGTCCCCTCGTTAATAATGACTTTTTTGGGGTTAGGTTTAGTTGGGGTTGTGCAGTAGTGATTTATCAAGAGATGGCTACCAAGTCCCAAGGCCAGGTTTAATCGACTCATCAGAACATGTGCCTTCAGACCAGCGGCCCGCTTCAGAGTTGGTCCACACTTACTCTGCTGCCACTGCCCCTCTTCAGAACATTGTCGAACCTCTGCTTTGGCAGTGCCGTCACAGCTAGTCATCTCTGAGCCCTGGGAGAAAATTTCACTTGCCAGCTGGTGCCCGCCATGCGTGTCCGACCAAGAATGAAATTAGCGAGCTTCGTCACTCACCTGGTTCTTGACTGTCAGCCCTGAGTGATCGTCAGCCGTTTCCAAGAAACATGTGTGCTTTAGAGGATGAAAATCATGCTGTTGGGACACCAGGTGTCTACCCAGAGGACTGTTTTGAAGGAGGGCACATGTGGATTGGTCACACCTTTGTGTGAGTTTCAGGGTTCAGAGCTAACAGACTTGTACCAGTTGTGTCCGTGTGTGTGTGTGTGTGTGTGTGTGTGTGTGTGTGTGTGTGTGTTGCCCGCACAGGTAAGTTTAGATGCCGGAGCTGCTCAGGCCTTGGGGAGCTGGCCTTGCCGTCGGGCCCCACCTGGTCTGTGCCCATTTGGAATCGTCGTGCCTGAGCCTATGTGCACAGTGGCCTTTACTTCATTTCTTAAAAGTCTTTTTACTTCCTGGTTTTCTGTTATGGAGAGGAAAAATACATGCATTGTTTACAGTGGAGCAGGTGTGCTTATGTCCTTCTCCCCGTATTTTCATTGCCTTCTTTTGTCTACTTTAGCCCCATGTTCATAGCTCTTGTTTGCTAGTTTTTCAGCGTCTGCAGTTTTGAAAATGACCTGTACACTTAGCTGATGCAATGTAGAAACCAAAACCTAAAACCGTTGTCATAAAGCACTGTAAAAATGCAAAAACACCATGGTATTGATTTCTTAGGCATTCTGTTCATTTGGTGAATTCTGTAGGCCCCAGAGGTACAGCTTGCACCAGGTAATTTCAGGCAAGCTGGTAGTGACATGTAGATGAGCTGAAGACGTCACTCCCTGACTTCTGGACTAAATGGCATTTATACCAGTCACATGCCCAGCTCAACTTTCAAAAGAAGTTAAAGATATAGTCATCAGATCTACACAGTGTCAACAATTTTACCCAGCATGGGTTTAGATGGAAATAAATTAAATACAAGTACTCATAGGTACCTTCTTGGAGCTGATTTTATTATTTTCTTCTCTTTAATTTTGATGCATGCATGGGGACAGCACTGGGGAAGACACCAAGTCTTGAGTGTGCCACGTGTTGGTTTGCTGGTAAACGTTGCAGGAACAGCCATCTCTCAACCAAAAGGCCCTTCTGACCCAACTGTGGTTGTAACTGGGCTTGTCACTTGTTACTGGTGATATGGTTAATGTTATTACAAAACCAGAGAAAATATAATTAAGAGTTCTCCCAAAATCTACCCATGGCATGAAAAATCTCTCTGGTTGCTCCATGTCCAGAAAGAAGTGCGGCAGACCTCAGTGGGAGTTGATTCCTGGGCTCTGGGTACTTGAGGAGGTGGCAGCAGTCCTCAGTGGAGACAGCTGGAATGAAGGACTGTATTTTTTCTGAACATACTGAATTCTTACAGATCGTTGGGAAAATAAAAGCTGTGGTCTTGGAACCCACTTTCTTTTCGCCTGAGTCCTTCTAATGAGGGTCACAGGTGTGGGTGAGACCTGCTGTGCCGGCCCCACCCTTGCTCCCCCCATAGCAGGTTAGGGTCCAGCCTGCCCGGGAATACAGGCTTCCCTCTGAGCAGCCAGCTGTGTGGTTATTAGCTCAGGACTGTGGCCCGGTGGCTGCGGTGCACCGATGAATCCTCCGAACACCGGAAGATCACGCCGTGTTTCTGCTCCACCAGCTGTTGTCCAGAGTGCTGTTCTCTTCCATTAAACAGACTGCGGCCCGACGTTCGTGTTTTGCTTTATTTGTTGATGAAGTTGGAAGGATTCCATGTGACCTGCAACCTGGTCTCTGCTAAGCTGTTCTCCATTCCTGTCAAATGTGAGGCTTCCCAAGCCTGGCTGTGCGCTGTTGGCTGCCGGAGACCGTCAGGTGTTTGAAAGTCAGTACTGGATTGGAGCATCCTAAATGAAGATGTAACAACCCATCACACAACTGCGGTGCAGCCGCTATCCCCAAATCAGACTGAGGCAGGGCTGAGGAAGTTGTACAGGCCAGAGAGGGGGTTTGGTTGGAGAAAGGAGGAACAGCAGGTAGACTGTCCCTGTGTTTCTCAGATTCTGCGATTTGCAGCTGAGGAGTGTCAGCAAGGCCCGGCTGGTGTTTGACAAGCGTCACAAGTGTTAAGTTAAAGGCAGAGAAAACAGAGAGATGAAAGGTTTACTGCATGTGGATCATTGGGCCATTCAGCCAAGATTGTGTCTTGAATTTTGTATCTTATAATACTGTATCTGTGGGAAGTGTCAATAATATTGATGACACCTAAAGTTCTGCAAAGGTGTAGTGGGAGTTTTTCGTGGGAGGTCCTAGATTCTGGTGGGCAAGAGAGCTCTGCATTTGGAGGCGGTCTGCTAGCTGCCTTCAGGCAATGAGGAAGCCGTATCACGGAAGGCTGACCAGCAACTTCGGTTAGACAGCTGACACGAAGAGCATTCCCAAGGGCGATGCTCCAATCTTCCATTTGAGTAAAAAGTTGAGCCCTTTTAAAACTCTCATGCTTTGCTGTTTATCATTTCTTCAGAAATGGAATGTGTGTGCCACCCTTTCTAGAAAGGGTTTATGGCAGAGTTTTTTCCTCTCCCTCCTATCTGTCTTTTCCTCCCTCCCACGCCCCGCTCCATGTTAACACAAGGGACGGTGGCTTCCCCCAAGCACTGGGTGGAACAGACAGGTAATGACCCTGAGCTGCGGCAGGGCCAGGGCGCAGGAGGATGGGTGCGCGTGTCGGAGCAGAGTGGAGGACACCCAACGGCCGGCAGAGGGGAGAGGAGGAGGCGTCTCAGAGTGTAGACCCCTGAGTCACACTTTAAGGATGGGGGGTTACCCGACCAGAGTGCGTTTGCTGGCCAGCCAGGTGGGACAGCCCGAGCAGAGACGCAGCAATAGCGATGCGGAACTTTCCAGAGCGCGGTGGGTATAGGAGCACCCGAGTGGGGCCATGGGTGGGGCCGGGTCCTGGGGGCGGACTCCCCTCCGCAGAGTGCGGACAGGGCCTGGGGAAGCCGAGTGGAGCCCCCCAGGGAGCCCTAAGGAGGGATGGAAGGGTGCAAGCGTGCAGCCCAGAGTCCTTGAGACCAGGGAACCGAGTGACTTAAGGTCATAATCGGTTGCAATTGAGAACTAACAGACACTGATACCTTGAGAGGGTTTGGGGTGCAGGAGGGGAGGCCCCCGCTCCCCTCTGACCGCATGGTGGATAGAAACACGAGCAGGAATGGGAATGGCACCCGCGGGGGCACCTTCCTGGCAGGCAGTCTCCAAGGAGCTGAGCCGAGTTGTAGGACAGCCTCGGGAAGTCAGGCGCGGCAGGTGTGGCCTCCGTGGTTCACCTTCCCGAGGCAGGTGAGAGACTGAGGCGTCCGAAAGGGTGACCACATCCAGCGCATAATCAGCGGTGCCCAGGACTCTGAAGTTGAGACTGTCTTCTCCCTCGGGGTGTGGAGGGAGGAGGAAAGGATTTATGGGGCTGACATCTGTTTCCAGACCTGAACCATTCCTGTGAAATGACAAGCTTACTGGTCACTCTGGTGGTGCCCTATTTCTGCTGGTAGGTTAATGGGGGTGGGGGAGTGTCTCCCCCTTTTATAGATAGTTGTTAATGTTCCACACTGTGCGAGAACCTGGGAAAAATCCACTACACGGATGCTCCCCCCACTGGAGCTCGAGGCAGGGGCTGTGACCGGTCGCACCCTCATTTCATCTGGAAAGAGGGACTTCGGGGGGGCAGGAGGCTCCCCTAACCCCACTGTGCGGTAAACCCGAGCTGTGTGCGTCTCTGCGGAAGACTGTCTTAATAGTTTGATTTAAAATTCATTATGAAAAGGAATTTTTTTTAATGTTAAAGAATTGAATCCTTGTGAGCACCTTGCTGTGACAGTCCTCAGTGGCGCGCTCCCGTCACAAATCCATCCGCGCAATCTGTCACCCCCGCCCCGCGCGTGGCTGTATGAGCTCTTCCGAGGTGTGAAGGGTTACGTGCTCGCTTGCCCCTCGTTACCACAGTACTGCGCACGGCGTGTGAGATGGGACATCTTTCCAGGCCGGGATGGGTGTCCTCCTGGTCCCACCCCTGAAGCCTGGTGCCGAGGCCCTGCCGCCGCTGAGGAGTCACCGGCCCCGGTGGCCTCTGTGGGCCGTGGTGGGGACGCGGCACAGAGTGAGTGGGACAGTTCCTCTAGAGTCCTTTCTCTCTCTCTCTCTCTCTTTTTTTTTGAATACAGTCCCGCTCTGTCACCCCGGATAGAGTACAGTGGTGTCAGCCTAGCTCACTGGAACCTCAAACCCCTGGGTTTAAGAGATCCTCCTGCCTCAGCCTCGGAGTAGCTGGGACTACAGGCACTCACCACCACACCCAGCTCATATTTTCTGTTTTCAATAGAGATGGAGTCTCACTCTTGCTCAGGCTGGTCTTGAACTCCTGACCTCGGGCAATGCACCTTGGCCTCCCAGAGTGCAAGGATTACAGGCGTGAGCACCGTGCCTGGCCCTGAGTCCCTTCTAATGCCCAGGGGACTGGGGAGCATGCAGGCCACTTAGTGCCCTTCCAGCCACCTGGGGCCACCTGTCTTACATCGTAGCTGCTCTCTCACACCCTGCACACCACCTGCAGGTATTTCTAGATGCAGGTGCAATTAGAAGGTGTATGTGGGGCTATGGTGGCAAACAGAACCTTTGCTTGTCACTGTGTTTAATAGGGCAGGGGAATGCACTGACACTGTTGGATTTAGTGGCTCTGAGTTTGTTGGTGTGAAGCCTCTTCCCTGGAGCACAGGGCAGGGCGTGGAGCCTGGCGTCTGCGTGGACGTTTACGAGATACAGAGCTGCGCTTGGGTCTTGGGCACCAGGGTGGGAGCCACGGGCTTCCGGGTTGCCTCTGGAGTCGCCGCTTCCTGAGTAGGGAGGTGAGGGGGAAAGGAAAGCAGGAACGATCTTAAAGACCTCTTGCCCCTGCCGGAGCACCAGGCTCAGGACGGCCTTCTCGTGCTCCTGCCTTCCCACATCTGGGTGGTCGCCTGTGACTCATGCAGGACCCCTGCACTTCCCCGTCAGTGATGTCTCGTGCCTCAGCATCCTTCAGAGCAGCTCGGCCGGCACTTTCTGGGTGTTGGAGTCAGTGGAGAGGGTTTTCCAGATCATCAGTGATACTTCCGCCAGCCCTTTCTTCCTGAAACCCCCGCGACACCGTGGAGCACACGCCCCGCCGTTACTCAGTGGCCACATGCCCCCGCTAGCAGCGCATCGGTAATGGGGTGTATTTTGGGCCCTCTCATAATTTTATGATGAGCTTGCTGTTCGTTTGTAGTCTGTTTCTAATCTGGCTCATTAGGAATTAGCAAAACTTGTCTCATGCTCAAAATAGATGGTGTTGCCAGGATTCAGAGCCAAATTCTAACTGCAGATAGGCTGTGAATTTTTCTATTTCTTAAGATTTGTTTCTTTCCTATCTTACAGCCTATTTGCTTCTGAGGGAGAAAATCCACAAATCTAAGTCTTTTAAGAGGAGACGGAGCATCTGATTGTCCTCTGCAGTGGCTAGACGTTTGACACTGAAAAGCCTGCTGAGTTGTCCGTCCCTTAGCACGAGAGTACTGGATCTGAAGGGACCACAGGTTGTCCTTAGGCCAAGCTCCTGGCCCGGCCGAGGAGGCGATGCCTCTGCAGCCTCCCTGAGGTGGGTGTCACTCACCTGCTGGGACGCTGAGCAGGCACAGTTGCAGTTTGCCACCTCAGGGCATCGTCTGAGCCATGCAGAGAGGTCGTTGTGACCTCGGTGTTTGTATCTGTAAAATGCAGAGTAGGAGTGGACGACCCTGAAGCCCTCTGTTGCCTCTGGAGCTTCGGGTTAGCCGATAACCTCTGTGGAACTTCCTGTTCCTAATACCTCTGGCACAGGAAAATCTCTCAGCTATTTAAAGGCCACTCTCGTGTCACCATCGGTGACCACCCATGTCCTGTGAGCAAAACCTCGCAGGTTGGTCGGTCTGTGAGGGATCCCCCAGCCACCCTGTCCCCTGCACAGGGGCACGGGCCTCACCGCGACCTCCTCGGCGCCCTCTGCGTGTGGTGTCACGTCCACCGTGGCGAGTGGCAGCACAGAGCACAGGGCCGCTGGTACTGTCCTCGGCAAGTGAATTAGGTGGCTCAGGGGAGCACTTAGCAGGGATCGCAGTTAGGAAGCGCTCATTAAACGCTCGCTCTGGATGATGCCGCCTGTGAACGTCCGCTGAGGACCCCCCGTGCTCCAGCCGGCTGTGGGGACCTGGGAGCCTGGTGTTTACCCACTGTTGGGCGGGGTGCCTCCAGGAGTGACAGTCGACACACAGGCAGCTGGGGGCTCGTGGCGGGAGGCAGCCGGCATGAATCACACAGCGTCAGGAACACACGGGGGCCTTAGGCTGGCCCCTGTGTGTCCCCAGAGCAGGAAGCTTCCATGCAGGAGCAGAAGGACAGGCAGCCTGGAGCTGCTGCCGGCTGTGCCCGCAGTGGGACTTCTGCCGACCGAGTGTCTGGAATTTACACTCCAGCAGGTTCGGAAATCTCAGCGACAGCGCCCGTGTGTTCAGAGTCGAGCCTGGCAGACCATGGCTAAGCCACTGTAATGAGTCTGTGGGAGGCCAGTGAAGCAGCAAACCGGGTCAGGATGGAAGCAGGGGAGAGGGGAGGCTGTTGGAGGGCAGGGGCTCAAGCTGGGAGCAGCAGAGGACGGGCCCAGGCCCTGCCCGAGCCCACCTGCCCCATTTCTCGTAGGAGCAGAAGGGTGGAGGCTGAGCCCTGCAGGGATTAGAAGACGGGGACTCGGCCGGGCCGGGTGTGGGGTCCTGGGTGTCACCCTCTTCTGACGTGGTTTCCACTGTCCCCAGGTCGACAGGCTAGCGGAGGCCAGGACCTCCAGCCCAAGAACTGTAGAGTCACCCCAACTTCCTGTGGAGGGGCTCAGTGGCCATCTCTCCAGCTGATCCCAGGGGCCTCACGGTGGGGCGGGACTGTCTCATCCCACAAAGCTTCTTGCACCCTGGGACAGCCCGTACCCTCCCCCAGCCGGCCCTGCCCCTCCTCTGGTTTTGCCTGTAGGGCTGGGTTTTGCCGAGAGATACAAAATCGGGAGCCCTAAGGAAGGAACCGTCTAGGGTGGACACCTGCAGACTGCCTCAGAGCTTGTTGGGGAAGGAGTGGAGCGTAGCAGTACTTCAGTGTAAAAGGTGATTTGTGCACTTCTTGAAGCACTAGAAGGCAGTGGTTGAATTAAACCAGCATTTAAAAAAATTTCCTTTGAGCGTTTTGTTGCAAAATAAAGGACTGCTATATTAGATGTTTCTCTTCTGTGTGGATCCCTCTAGAATATTCTACGATCTAGTATGATGGCCTCCTTGTGCCTTGGAGTTGTGTTTCCTGAGCGCAGGATGAGAGGGTGAGAATCCTCTGCTGTCGCTCCCCTCCCCCCACCGTGGAACTGATGCGTTTTGATTATGGAAATAGCCACGAGTGTAAGGAGGCAGAAAGCAGGAGCCCGGAATTCACAGCACATAACCAGCTCTGCCCAGGTTGCTTCTAGGCTTTATTCTGTTCAGGTTTTTGTTTTTGTTTTTTTTTTTTTTTTAAATATGCTTGAGAGAATATTATGTTGCAGGTTCCCCCGCTCCCCGGCGCCCCCCCTCCTGCCTGGTAATTTTAACACTGTTCCACCAATAATTTCACACAATCTGAAAAGCTTTTATTAACATTGTATGGCTATGTCCAATCTACC
This sequence comes from Lemur catta, assembly GCF_020740605.2. NCBI lineage: Eukaryota > Metazoa > Chordata > Mammalia > Primates > Lemuridae > Lemur > Lemur catta. The sequence goes on along the minus strand of NC_059152.1, from coordinate 12,784,486 downwards.
TACCCAAGTCCCTATTTTTGTTTAACTTAGGGCGAAGCTTTCTACATAAACCTTTGGTTCATTTTTCACTATTTCCTTGGAATGGATTCCTGAGAGTAGAATTACAGGATCAGAGAGTGTGAACATTTTTAAGGCTTTTGGTAGGTATTCTCAACTCCTTTCCAGAAAGGTGGTACCAGTTTACACTCAGAACAGGAGACTCTTGTATCTTTGCCACATTAAATGTTAACATTTGCAAATAAACTCTTTGCTCATTGTCTATCTAGGTGGTAGTTGACATTTCCATTTTGATTTCTTTAATTCTGTTGAATCTAAGTGTTATTTGATCTCATAGCCTGCTTTTCTCATCACTGTTTTTTGTTGGTTTTTTAATTTTTTTTTTTTAAAGATGGGTCTCACTCTGTTGCCCAGGCTGTTCTTGAATTCCTGGGCTCAAGCCATCCTCCCTCCTCAGCCTCCTGAGTCACTCGAACCACCATGCCCCACTTTGTATAAGCTGTTTAATAAATGTCACTAATCACAGCCCCTTGTCTGTTTTTAGCTAATATTTTCCCCAGACCTTTTTCTACTGTTTTCTTTTGCAGAGAGACCTAACTTTATGTAGTTAAATTGTCTTTTATTTTTTTCCTTTGTGGTTTCCTCCATTGCTTTTAAGCTTAGAAATGCCTTTTTCATCTAGAAATCAGACAAGTAATATTTAATTACTTAATCTGATGTTTGGTTTGTTTGCTTGATTTCGTTAACTCTTCATCCATCTGCATTTTTTTTGGTATTTTTGAGAAGTGCAGATCTAAGTTGGTTTCACCCCCTTCTGGTATCTAGCCAGCTGTTCAGGTGGGACAGCCGTACGGGGACTGTTTCTTCATTTCCGGGGAAGCCGGATGTGTCTATCTAACCCTTTGTCCCTGATCCTCACCTTGTTCTGGGTGGGGCCGGGGCGAGGGTCCCCACCTGGGCCTGGTGGGGAGGACCAACTTCTTTTGAGGCCAGTGATGCTCTGTGTTTATACCTCTTCTGTGTCAGCTTACGGAACAACTCAGGATTGTCATCTTTGTTGTCCTTGCGGTGTCACTGACAGAAGTGGGTGGGGGGTGGGATGACAGTGGACAGGCGAGGCGTGTGGCAAGCCCACCAGCATCGTTTCCTGTGTCATCTGCACTTTCTTCCTTCATTCATTACCTGCAAGGCCAGGCAGGCAATGTCTGTGCTTAGAATCAGATGCCACCCCCTGGACCCAGCTCTTGGAAAATCCGAGTCCTGTCCTCCTGCTGCCATGTGCTTAGACAAATCACGGAGCAGTCTGCCTCGGCCAGTTTCCCCATTTTTAAGTATAAACAGTGGGAAGTAAAAACCTATTTGATTTACCTATTGTGAAGCTTAAGTGTGTTTTGAATTATCTAAGGTGGTATATAATTTTAACGCAGTATTAACATATTAATTTGAATCTTTAGGTGCTAAGGAGTATAAGATGAACCATCATTTTATCTCGGAGAGAAAACAATGATGAAATGGGGGTACCAGCAATTTTAAGAGTCATCCCGAGTTTCAGAGGTGTTGAAAGAGATTCCATGTGTCCTGGAATCGATGACATTTGGTATTTGGTCCTGACTCTCATGAGGGGTGAGAAGTGGCAGGAACAGGGTCCTAAAGTCAAGTGTGGAGCTGTATGGGGTGCAGAGAAGGACAGTCATCAATACCGACATTTTATTCTCTAATAATACAGAGTGTTCATTTTGCTCGGATTCCTCAGGCCTGGTTTTCCTCTCAGTCATTTCGCCTTGTGATGCTTGTCTTAGAGAAGAGACTGTCCTCCGACTTTGTTCATCTCATTCCCGTTGTGCCGACAGAGACACTGGATTCAGCCGAGGCGCCATCCGCTCCTGTCCATGAATTGTCGGGCACAGGCTTGGGAGCCCTCGGGACCCGCCGTCGTGTGGGGTCGTGCCGCGGGGAGGTGGGAACACAAGGTGACGTTAGTGATGTGCGCTTCCCCTGGCCCCTCTGCAGTCTGGCAGGCGTGGTCGGGGCTCGAATTCGGCTCTGCCGTGGATTGCTCGAGAGGTCTGAGATGAGCGCTCTCTCTGGTCCTTAGTTTTCTTTCTGTAAAATGAGGACAAAAAGATACGTCCCGGAGCCTCGTCAGGAGAATTGAACAAGACGTGCATGGAAGGCCCTCACAGTGTCCTGGGTACACAGTAGGAGTACTCAGTAAACGTCACCTTGCTTCCTGTCTCAGGAGTGGAGGACAATCAGGTGTTCACTCTTCAGTGGCGTGTCAGGCAACCGCAGTGGAACCCGCATGTATTTTCTTAATGCTGCGTTGACGGGGACGTGGCTGATCTGTTTGCTTCCCGTCTGTCTGAGGTCCCCCAGCAGCGTGTCTGGCCCCAGCTGTCCAGATACCCTGTCATGGGCTGCAGCGGTGGGTCCTGTGCCTTGGTGCCTGCATTGTTGAATTGTGCTCTTTGGACGTGGAACGTAGGATTTCAAAATACGTGTGCGTCCACGAGGCCTGTCTGCCCCGCGTTCTCTCCCTGACGCGAGTTCCAGCACGTGCGTGGCCTCTCTCTGACCTCCCCGGCCCAGACCCGGGGCCTTCCCTGTCGGATACGCCCAGCCCTAAAGAGGGAGGCGTTGTCCTCGGATCACAGACTCTGCGGCAGCTTTGCTCCACTCCTTCCGGAGCACTGGGCGTGAGAGAGAACTTCAGCAATAATGGGAGCAAGTTCCACTTTGATGCTATTATTAGCATTTTCCAAACACTGCTTGTTTGTAGCCTCCCGGGGACTTGGAGAGAAGCGAATGGGGAGAGGTTGCCGCTAGTGCCAGTCTACAGGAAGCTCAGTGCCATTTATCTGGTCCAAGGTCACTCAGCAAGAACAGATTGAAATAACTCAGCCCGAAGAGCCGGCTGTCCTCACGGCTCACTTTTCCCACGGCGCGGCCCGCACTCTGCTTCCTCTGTCTTGTGGGTCTGTTCGCGGCGTGCAGACTCAGGTGGGGGTGGGGGGGGCATGCACTTCTCAGTGGTCAGTGGGCTGTTCCTAAGCTAACAGCCTCTTTCCTTGAACCAGAAAGCTGGTTCTTCCCTGTTCAGAGCTCTTGTTTCACACCCATTTCCTTGGGGAGTGGTGGTCTCAGGTGTGCCCCCTACCTTTACTAGGGGAACCGCAGGGTCATGCTTGCTGGCGTGTGACTGGATGCCAGGAGGCACCGGTGCTACACTAAGCGGCACCCTGAGGGTTGTCTCGCCGCTCTGGGGCTCCCTCGTGGAGCCTTGTGTAGTCTGGGCTTCGTTCTGGGTGACAGAAAGCCCGCACAGAGGTGGCAGATGCATCCAGGCCAGTTCTTACTCATGCTGTGGTCAGGCCGGATGTCCTGGGTGGCGGGGAGGGTCTGCCGTGGAGGTGCCCGTGGTCAGAGGGGCTCCAGGCTGGGGAGCAGGTCCCTCGCCCCCTCACCCGCACGCGGGGAGGGTGCTTGCTGAGGGTGTCTCAGCTGTGCAGCCAGCTGAGCCTCTTAAAGCCACAAGAGAAGAATTAGCTTTTTCCCAGGGGTGGCTGTGAAGTACCGAGTTACTTGCAGAAGGACCATTGCTCTCTACGAAAGTTCTCCTAGTTCCTCCCCCCTGCACCCTCAGGACCCCACGGCGACACTCTTCAGCCATGGGCATTTGCCGGGCTTTCTGGGTGGGTCTGGTTCTAGATTTAGTGACACATGTTGCAAAGAAGGGAAAAAAATAGAGATAAAATAAGATTTGGCTGAGGATTAATGTTGTCTGTGGTTCAGTTTATTATATTTTCTTTCATTCATGAAAATTGAAACATACTCTGCTTTGACTTCTGTTGACTTTATGTTGGAAACAGAGATTCCCTTCAAGTCTTTAAACAACATTCTCACAGTTCCCCCGGTTCTTAGTGTTGATTTGTTTTACAAGTAGTTATGTTTCGTTCTAATCCCTGCTGCATTCATTTTACCTTTTCTCCTTGGACTTTGTTCAGTGATGATTTGATAGGAAAAATACCTTGCTTGTATTGTTTGTGTCTTTTATTACAATCCTCTGTTTGCAGTCCCTCCTCTTTCATTTGCCACTGCCCAAGCACCTGTAGGGGACATTAGCATAGGGAATATAGCAGCCCTTGTCTGCCCTCAAGGGAGTCCTAGTGCAGTGAGACCTACAAGAGCTTCTGGCTGTTTCTAGCTACTACTTACCACTGACCCTTGACGGTGGCTTACCACTGACCCTTCACCTGGCTGAGCTGCCCTCACCTCACTGTGGGAAAGGGGTCTGTTCACCCTCTTTGCAGAATTTTTATATTTAAATGAGGAGATTTAGTGGAGAATGCCAAGATCTTATTGTGAAAGATGAAGAATCCTTGCCAGGCGAGGTGGCTCCCGCCTGTAATCCTAGCACTCTGGGAGGCCGAGGCGGGAGGATGGCGTGAACTCAGGAGTTTGAGACCAGCCTGAGCAAGAGTGAGACCCCATCTCTACAAAAAATAGAAAAATTAGTCAGGCATGGTGGCGCACGCATGTAGTCCCAGCTACTTAGGAAGATGAGGTGGGAGGATCGCTTGAGCCCAGGAGTTACAGGTTGCGGTGAGCTACTGTTACGCCACTGTACTCTGGCCAGGGAGATGCCAAGTGCGCCTTCCTCTCCATGTGTGTCTCTTCTGATGACAGATTTGTCCATAGTATGTCCCCTGCCCCAGCCTCTAAGCCTGCATGGGCCACAGGACCCCTGATCTGGGCTGAGACAACATGGCGTGGCCTGGAGGAGTTTCTCTCACTTACGCACTGAATGCCGTGGAAGCGGGTGTGAAAGATCATCTCGAATCAAGGAAAACTGGGACAAAAACATCTTGAGATTAAACTGGAGCCAGAAGAGCCCTGTGCGTGCTGAGGTTCCCTCTTGGTCAGAGATGGGGAGCCTGAGGGAGAGGGTTTTTACAAGGTTTGTGCCTTTCAGGGCCGTGAGCTTGGCCACCTCTGAATTGCTAATAGATGTGACATTGAAGATCACCGTGTGGTTTCTCCACGTCCTCCTCGGCCCCTCCTCCTCGGCCCCTGAGGGGAAACTGAGTGAAAGGCCTCCGCTCTTGGGTGGATCTGCCACTCGGTTTTCCAGCTTTCCTTAGAACTGAGTCATTGTGGGCGCCAGGGTGGGTGCGCGACACCCTGACCGGGCAGAGTCCTGCGGGGCCTGGAGGCCGCCGCTGGTTGAGCACTTTCCTTTCTGATGCCTGTTCGGCTGGAAACACCCTGAGCCCTGAGCCTGTTGGGCGGCCGAGCCAGGACCTCTTTGGCTGACGGCAGCCAGAAGTGTGAGAGAATGGCCGCCCCGTGGGAAGAGCGCTGAACAGTAAGGGATTTTGTTTTTGTTTCTCAGTAAAATTCTAGAGGAAATAAAAGCAAAGCACCAAGTCTAATTTGCCAGTGCATGGAGTAAGGGGGAAAGATAGGATTGATTACGTGATATATTTGAGCAAATTTGGCCTTTTGTCCGTCTGTGAAGATTGCTCAGGTTTCTGGAGAATCGTTTTCCTTTGGGTCATTATGGAAATCATCTGCTTGGAATGAGGGTCTTCAAGCTCCCGGAAGCCTTTCATTGCCCCACTGGCCCTTCAGGTTGTGTATTTAGAGTCACAGAATCACATGTCCCTGGAAGGAAGGGACCAGAAAGATGGATCTGTCCAGCCTCAGCCTGCTCTAGACAGCGTGTGACAACCCAGGCCCGGAGAGGCTGCGCCTGGCTGAGGCTGCCAGACTGGAACCATCTGCTGACGGCACCTTTCCCTGCAGGGCTGCTCTGCTTCCCACCCCCCTGCCCTTCCCTGCAGGGCTGCTCCGCTCCCCGGCCCCGCCTTCCTTTCCCTCGGAGGGTGGGCTTTTTAACTCTAGCTCATCCCTGCCCACGGGGGAGGAATGACAACTGAGGCAGGGGGCTGGCCTCTTAGCACATCTGCTGAAGGTGGAGCAGAGGGAGGTAGGTTTGGGTTTGGGGGCTGGTTCATCCCTGTCATCCTGTGCTTCATGTCGGGACAGCAGTCCCTGCCAGGTGGTGTGTAAATAAACAATAGTGTGGCTGGGAGCTTTGGCCAAGAACCAGTGTTTGAGTCTCCTGCTGCTGCCTGGTTGCTACCCTGAGCCACGTCCCTGTGCTTCCTGCTGGCCCTAACCTCTGGACAGCAGTGCCCAGGTGACCGAGATTGGCCTCTGTCCTCCCAAGGGGATGGGAACACAGTGGCTTATGACTTCCCATTTGAAGCCACCGCCTGTTGCAATGGAAATTCAGAACCAGAGCTGGAGTCCTGTCTGTGGCACTCGGGACAATCCGCTGGATCCTTCGGCCTGGCTTTAAACGCACTGGGCCGTCCGTGTCAATGTTGAGATATCTTAGGTACCTTCCGGATCCTCCTCCCCGCTTTCCCCTTTCCTCAGGGAAGGGCTCGTGCATGAGTCAGTGGTAAATGAATTGTCTAAAGCATTTAGCGCAACACAAGGTAAAGCACTCCCTTGTGTCTACACAGCCCCGTTACCAGGTATTTGAGCACATGCAGGAGAGTTCCTTTCTGATTACCAAATGAGAGTGTGCAAGGGAGAAAGAACACGACTTCTGCTCTCCTGTGTCCTCTGGGGTTCTGAAAGAGGTGTATCTTTGTTTCTCTGGTTTTGTGTCATCATTAACAAATTCTAACATGCCTTGCAAATGTGTGTGTCTTGTCCAGTTCAGTGACAGTAAGTACAGTCATGTTGTGCAGCCGTCACCATCTCTCCACGGAAATCTCTTCATCTTGCAGCACTGAAACTCTACTGCTTTAAACACTAGCTCCTCGTCCCCGCCCCCACCTGTGACAGTCACCATTCACCTGTCTCTGACTGTGGCTCCTCTAGGTACCTCACAGAAGGGGAATCGGACGGTGTTTGTCCTTTGTCACAGGCTTACTGCAGTTAGCGTCATGCCCTCAGGGTTCATCCGTGATACAGCAGGTGTCAGAATCTCCTTCCGTTTTCAGGCTGAAGCTGCTCTGTCGTGTGGTCAGACCACGTTTCGTGTCCCTGTTGGGCCCTTGGCCACCAAGTGTGCAGGTAGCTCCTCAGGGCCCTGCCCTCACCGCCTTTGAAGATCGGTCGCCCGCGGGCTTGCCGCGTCCTGCGGTGACTCTGCTGCACTTAGTGCTTACGCCACGCTGCTTAGGGAGGGGTGGGCCGTGCTTTGGGGTCAGGAGCTCCCGTGGAGGCAGAGGGAGGTGGGGAAGGAGAGAGCCGGCAGAGGAGGAAGCTTCAGACAGTGGTGTCTCCTCTTGGAAGTGGGGTGGTGGCCTCTCCAGGCCGGCGCTCCTTGCACAGTGCTCTTCTGCATCTGCACCACACAGGGGATTTGAAAGTGCCAGGCGTGTCCTAGAGTGGCCGTCACCCGAGCGGTGTGCGTGGGGGAGCCTGTACCTCCCGTGGACAGAGGCTGTGTGGCCCAGTGGGTGAGGGCCTGGGCTTCCAGCCAGCTCTGCTGGTTGGTGCCTCTTGACCTGGGACAAGTAACGTAACCTCTTGGTGCCTCTGTTTGCCCCTGTGTAGAATGGGAATAAAAACAGTACCTGCCTCATAGGGCTGTTCTGAAAGTGACCTGCGTTAACTCAGGTTAAAAGTACCTAGTACGTGCACAGTCAGCACCATTTAAGTGGTGACGACATTGTGGGTGAAGATGGGCCAGAGCGCGGGTGAGTCTGGGAGTCTAGAATTTAACTTGTACCATCAGCGTGTTCCCTGTTGTCACCTCCCTAGTGACGTTCACCTGCTTACCTGTGCATGCTCTCTGGGACTTGCTGGCTAGCTGCGGCTGCTTCCCTACCTTACTTGGGGGAGGGGGCTCCCTGGGGAGGCCAGGATTTTCCAAATACTCACTTATAAATTATCTTCTGTATGTTCATTTTAAAACCAAACATTCTCTCCTAAGCGGGGATTTTTTTCAGTCTTCAGATATTTTTTGGAAGGCCATGTATTAATTGTATTTCACATCACTGTACATTTACTTTTGTGAAAAGAGTACCCATGTTTCCAGTATTTAAAAAACCCTAAAAAACTGTTTCAGGACTGTAGAGAAATACCCGGCTTGAATAGTGAAAAAGTACACCATAGTTACGGTTTCCCTGCAGTCATTTCTGCATTTCCCGTGTTTCTTAGATATGTGTCTTGTCTGATAGCACAATGTAAAGGGCAGTTGTGAAAAGCAGACGTTTACGTACACGGCCGAAGTCTTCCTGGGAGTATCCTGCCGGCGCTGGATGATCCAGCGCAGGTGCGGCTGCAGCAGCAGGGTGTGCTCATGCCTGCTGGTCCAGACCGCGCGCACACTGCAGAGAAGGCCTGAGCCCCACGGGGTCCTGGGGTGAGGGGTGGGGGATTGTGCTTTCAGGAGACCCATTTTCTTGTCTGTAACTGCTCTTCAGAGCAGCAGCCTGCAAGCTGGGCCGGCCCGTGTTCTGAGCAGTTTTTAGGGGAGTGGGCTGGAGAGCTCCCTGTGTCTCAGCAGCCGGCAGAGAGAATGTGCTGGCTCCTCCGGGCTTCTCACACTCCTGGAGTCTGAATCTGGAGGCAGAAACCTCTCGTCTTTTTCTAGCAGTGGGCTCCGGGAATTGGGGCAGGGGGCACTGTCACAGGGGCCCAGCCTCGCTGGCTTTCAATTTCCACACCCAGAAAGTCCGGGGAATGTGCTGCCTGATCAGTCCTCTGGAACAAGCAGTTATTTTTTGGGAAGAGATGTCCTGTTGTTTGCAGCGGCAGGCAGGAGTGAGACACAAAAATGGGGCCACGTGCCAGAGCAGAAGCAGCGACGAAGCGTGAGTGTGTGCCGGTGCCCACGGTGCCAGTGCCAGTGCCTCTCCTTCAGGGGACCCTGATGTCTGTGCAGAACATGCAGGAGGACCCACTGGGGGTTTTGTGGATGCCACTGCTGCCCTGTGAAGAGACAGATGCCACAGATGCAGTAGGCAAGGAGGAGAAAGGTCTCCTGCCGGCCTCGGCACCCCGTGTCTCCCTGGCTTCTTGCAGCATGTGGCCCTCACATGTGGGAAAGTGTCGCTCCTCTCCCTTGATAAAGCCTCTGGTCTTCCCAGACCTCCGTTGCTGCTCTGATAACAGAAAGGGTATGATTATGCTATTATTATGCTTGTCTTTATCTGCCACACGCACGTGGGTGACTCGAGAGAGACAGCCAGACATGCCCAGCTGTGACCGGCGGGATCCAGCTGTCGCAGTGCTCACTGGCAAACAGCTCGTCGCGTTGCCCCCACGATGGTCCTTGTCATTTGGCCATTCGTCAGATGTCCAGGTTTTATTTTTAATGCCTTTAATTGCTAACCTTTAAATCTTAATCAGTTTCAAAATAGCACCTTGCAAGTGGAGCTGATACGTCTTAGGACATTCAGAAAGATGCCTCCTAAATTTGCTGGGTTTGTTCAGCTTCTCAAGTGCCACCTGTGCGTGCTTGACAGTCTGAGCATGAGTAGAGAGGAGGGATGCGGGACAGGTCATCCGGAGCAGTGTTTTGACCCGGGGAGGAGATGCTGAGATGCCGCTATGTGGGCCACATTTCAGAGATGAGCCTGTCATCACACGGTTCCCACCCGGTATCTAGCATGACCGTGGGATTTAGTGTCTAGACCTGGGTACGTCTGAGAACGAAAGGGAGCGGTAGTTATTATCCAGAGTAATAGTCCTGTGTTGTCCCTGTAAACTGGGATTACTGAACTCAGCTTGTCTGTAACCAGATTACCACAGATCAGTGTCAGCCAGCACCCTGGATGATAAAAGCCCAGAATAACAGTTGGCCTCCAAAGGAGGGGTGGTTTCTGTTCCTGCCACCAGAATTATGACTGTGGTTATAATAAACATGTAGACGTTAGGTATTTCTTTCTTTAAAAAATTTTATTATGACAATATCTACAGAAGGAGATGCTGTGAGCTCTTACGTACTGCCCGCCCACCAGGATTTGGCCACGCTTGTTTGTCTTTTGCTGTGTGTGTTTGGGGGGGGGGGGGGTGTTGGTATATACTAAAGCAAATTCCAGATATTTTTTTTCCTGTAATGTTACTTCAAGGAAACATCGTTAACCTTGTGTCAGGGTTCTCACGTGGGACAAGAAGAGTAGTGATTAATTAGAGACCAGGGGACGTGGAGAGAAGCCATTAAGGCGTGTAAAAGCTCTGGAGTAGGTGGTTGATTTGGTGCAGAGGTTGTAGTGTTTCTGAAATAGAGGCTTCTGAACCTACAGTAGGAAGCATGAGTTTATCCGAGTTTATCTTTGGCGGCCTTCAGCGATCCCCCCTGGGCCTAGAGGTAGAGCTGTAGTGAACTCAGCCTCCATTTTTGCTTGGTAACCTCCGGGCCAAGGCCAGAGGCCCTGTTGGAGCATCTTGGGAGTCTCCTGGCTGCCCCTGCGGAGAGGGGTAGCTTGTTTCCTGCTGTGCCATGTGCAGACTCTCGCTGTATTCTAGGTTGGGCACCACATGTACCCGTGGGCCCGTCCCCCTCCTGTCTCAGGACCAAGATTGTCCTTGGGCCTCAGTTCTCTAAGTGCTGCCTGTGTTGCCGGTTGGCAGGCAGGTTCCAGTCCGGACCACTGCATCTTCAGGGGTGGGGGCCGCTCAGAAATCTGCACTGTCAGTTCTCCCTCCCACGCCCACCCCCTAGCCCCTACTGTGTGGGGGTCTCTGGACCAGGCCTCGGGTTCCTGGCAGGCGGGCCCAGCCGTTCCAAGGGGGTTTGTCCTGGAAATCATGTTTTCTGCTTTATCCTTTGGTTCCCTGCGTGTCTGGTATGTGAAGCCGGTCCCTAATTTCCCTTGTTTTTGTTTTTATCGCACTGTGGTGAGAGTGAGAGATGCAGCCAACTCGGTGGTCCTCAGCCCGTCAGAGTCTCCAGGGATGCTTAGATCCTGGGTCTCCATTGCTGAAGTTTGGGCTTAAACATTTACTGGTTTGGTTTAGTGTTTAGAGACCTTTATCCATAGCTAGCTTGTTCATGGAAAGCCGCCCACCTTGGCAGAGTGGCCGAGGGGGCTCAGGCAGTGTTAGGGGCAGTCCAGGGGGAAGTCACGCAGGTGTGTCCAGGCCCAGAGCGTTACCTGCCTTCTTGGTGGCAGTGGTTTCGTCTGAGCTTGGAAATTGCACGTTTGAAACGAGGTCTCTGTGATCAGTTACAGAGAAAATGAGAGTTAGCACTTGGGGCTCTCCTCCCTCCCTGTCCAACCCCTTTGGGAAGGGCGTGTTTTACAGACACTTGCGCCTGTGCTTTTATCATCGGAGATTAATCGAGAAGAGAGGAAACCGGGGTCTGCAGCCTGTCTGGGCTGCTCGGGCCTCAGTGAACCCGTTTCTGCCATTCCCCTTTCTCGTGAGGGGTCTCTCCCCTCTGCTCCTTACTGGTCTGTAGCTGCTTATGTTTTCTGACTTGGCTGAAAATCAGCACTTTTTCCCTTCCTCCTCCTGGGCTGGGAGTGAAAAAGACAGTCTTTGTACTTCTGCTGTTTGGAGTTGGACCTGAGAAATGGACCTGTTGAAAGACAGTCATTATTTTCCCTCCCTTTTCCTGTATCTCGTTAGGGAGCCCTGGAGGAGGAGGGCTGGGGGATCCTGGGCCAGCTCTCCGGCCCCTGGTCTGACATTTGCGTGCTCCAGCCCATGTCGCCCCGCCTCCGTCACTCCTCCCCGCTCCAGGTTTTTTCATTTAATAGCTAAATCATATTCTGAAAGTGTGAACAATATTTTTATTCCTCTGGAGGTGTGGATCGGAGGCCATTGCCTGTCTCCCTTCCCGACCAGGTTGGAGTGGAGCCGGCGCGGCCCTGGGAACACGTGCGCGGGAAGCGCTGCGTGTTCTTTTTCTCCTTGGCCACCTTTTACCGAGCACGCGCTGCAGACTGGATTTCAGATGGGGAAGGAGCAAACTGTGCTGTCAGGGAGCAGGTGCGTTTCAGAGCAGGGAGGGCTCAGAAACAAATGGTTACAGTGCATTTTGGTCAGGACTGAGCCAGAGGGGCGGCCCAGGCTCCCAGGGAGGGGAAGGCGGGACGGAGAGAAGGCACAGGGCGGGGTCGCTTGCTGGGGGCCCCCGCATGGCTCAGTGTCCCCAAGAGTGTTTGGCGGGGGGGGGGGGGGTTATGGCTAGAACTGTGACTGGTGAGGAGGTGCAGGTGAGAGTCCTGTGTACTGGATAAAGAGCCCTGTGACTTCAGGCACTGTCACATTGCTCTGCGGGATGTCCCCTGGCAGCACTGTGCGGGAGGAGTCCTGTGGGGCGGACAGGCAGGAGGCAGGAGGGCCATTGGGAGGCTGTCTCCACAGTCCAGGTGAGAGGGGAAATAGGCCTCCCCATGGCCGTGGGAGTGGGGAGGGAGGGGCGGGAGTTAGAGGAGCAGGACGCGGGGTCCACGGAACCGCACGGCTGGGAGATGTTGGGGCTGAGGGTGGGCAGTGCAGGAGGAGAGGGCAGCTGTCGGAGTCACTAGTTGGGGCCGATGGCAGCTGAGGACGGGCAAAGGGTGCTCAGTGATTACAGCCCAGCCTCCGCTGGAGGAATTGCCTTTGTGTTCCTTCCCGGGTGTTGCTGCTGGACCCATAATCACGCACCCCCAAAACCATTTTCTCTGGCATTTTCTAGTTTCCAGGATTGGCTATGACTTATAAATGGTTTCATGTTGTTAAACATTCATTTTGTCAAAAACTTCTTGCCGAAAGCCACCTAATCTGGGGTTAGGTGTGGTTTTGCCCGTGTTCGCTGTGCCGTCCTTGGCTCCAGCGGAAATGCCCAGACCCCTCACCGTGCAGGGACTGCTGTGGCCTGAGACTGGTGCCGCCTGTCCCCTGAGGACACCAGCCTGCCCTGCCCTGTGCCCGTCTTGTCCACTGGATCTCCTTCCCTGGGCCTCTAAGGTTTTCTTTCTTTCTTTTCTTCCCTCTTTTTAAAAAGTCTCAAGCCAGGGCCACTGCTAGTCCGCGTGATTGTGTCTCGATTGCTGAGCAGGTGCTGGCCAGTGGCACCGCACTCCTCTGCAGGGGGTTCTTTTCCAGGAAACCTGAGAGGTGACGGGGACCTTCCTTAGGGCGGAGTAGTTCAGCGCAGTCTTTTCCTGACCGTGGAATCCTCTTCTGAATCTGTGAGTCGGGGGTAACTGGGTGTGTCCCGCAGTCCCCACAGGCCTGGAAAAGCCCTTGTTTAACACAGGTTTTCTCCCTCGCTCCTTGCTGCAGAGACGGCCGATGCCGTTGTCCCAAAGAGGTGCCCCACTCCCCGCTCGGTCATTTCCAGGGTGGGTCAGGCTTTCCGAGGTGTTTTCTCTAATGCTTTTTTCCATCCGTGTGCAGTTCCGGAGTACAGGTGTGACTGATACCTTAGGCAGTGCTGAAGTCGGGGGTCTTGGTGACTCCATCGCTAGAGAGATGCACATCGTACCCACCAAGTAGTTTCTCACCCTCGCCCCCCCCACCTGCCCTTTCTGAGTCTGCACCCACCACCCCCACCCTGCTGCCACGCGCCCACGTTCTTCAGCTGCCACTGACAAGTCAGAACGTGCGGTGTCTGTCTTTTGTCTAATTCTTGACTGCGTGATTTCTAAAGCTGCTACTTCTGCTTTTTGGGTCCCATGGTCATTTTATGGCCTCGACCTTATCTTTCCCAGGAGGGGGACGTTGCAGGGTCCCATAGCGCTGACTGCTGGGCACTGCGTTCCGGAGCGTCACTGGAGGGCGGGTGTGGCCTCGCGGGGCCTCATCCCGCAGGCTGCCGACGGGTTGGTGGTGTGGACACCACACTGGTGCGTGATTCTTGGGCCTGGTGTTGGGGGCAGGGAGGTGTCCTGGCTGAGCACATTCCCTCTCCGCATAGTGGTTCTGGGGTGAGCCTCTATAGGTGGGGCATCCAGGCTCCCTTCGATGTACAGAGTACAGCACAAAGCTGAGGGCCCTTGGATTTAGAAGATTTTAAAAAGCCACCTGATCGCCGGGTGTGTGTGTGTGTCCTGTCACAGTGTGCCCCCAGGTCAGCTTAATGAGGTGGGCGGTGGGCTTTCTGTTTTGCTGTTTTTACATCTCAGCCACGTCCACATAAACAGCGAGATATCGACTAATTCTGTGTCCAGAGTGGGAAATTGCAGCCAGATGCCTTTGCCTTTAGAGTATCGTGGCGTGAATGACAACCACAGAACCTCCACTCAGTCTCTCCTGCGTCTTCGGGATTTCTGTCCCCAGAGCCTGGCGGAGCCGTCTCTGGGCAGAGCCACTGAATCCTTCCAGCAGGGCTTCTCCGGTGGCCCTCAAACCAATCGATCCTGACACGTTGGGTGCGCTGAGGGCTTCCCACCCTTGATTCAGTTCTCGGAGTGCTTCCCAACACAGTCAGCACGGTACCTGATTATACGTTGATAAAGATTGACAGCCACGTGGTGTGACAGTCCCCGGGGGAGGGTGGCTGGATGGGCTTGGGGAGCCGCTGAGACTGGAGACCTAGGAAGTTGCTGTCAGGTCCTGGGCATGGGGCCCGTGGATGGCTCGAAGGGAAGCCACTGGCCCCGGCTTTGGGGCCAGGGAGTCGCCTGCGTGTTTGGTGACTGAGAAGCTGCCCGCCTCCGTGTGCTCGTGTTTCTCTGTGCGAAGTTTCGCTGCTTCACCTCGCCACAGGAAGCCTGAGATGCAACACCCAGAAGAGGCTTTATAGGCTTGGAATAAAAAGCAGTGGTTCATACATCTCCCAAGGTGTCATGCTTCCTCCCATAAACTTATATTTGGATAAAATAAAAATTCTTTTTCAACCTTTGAAACTATTTCTAACAGCTGTTTTAAAAAGACATGAAAACAACTCCTCGACTTACTGTTTCCTCATGCTTTGTTTTTGTCAACAACCTTCCCAGAAAAAGGGACGTTTCTGTTAGAGTTTGAGTTGGGAGTTGGGAAGGAATGTATGTCTTAGTTTATTCTGAAAGGAAAAGTCTCATGGTCTCATGTCTTCTATCGCATGCAGCTTTCTCATAGAGAATGTTTTTGTTTTGTTTCATTGCTTGTTTTTAGACATTAAGCTCTACTTATAACTCTGTGCAGGACACCTGTGTAGAGCTGTTGGAGTGTTTGGCTCCCATCAGAGGCTGTGCTGGAACATTCAGCCCTCTTGGCCTTTTAAAATGACGGGAGACACAGGCACACCCCGATTTTCCCATCCAGGGGTTTAGCGTTCAGAGCGGGGGCTTTGGATGCTTGTCTCTGACCACGCAGTGTTTCCGGTGGACGACTCCTGTCTCTTGAGGGCCAAGGAATCCCTCTTTGCCTTTGCTTCCCTAAGGAGTCTGTCCTTGTGATCTCAGAGCAGCATGGACAGTCCCAGCTAGGACCAGTGTTTACAGCTCTCCACGACTAAGCTGGGTACAGCAGGCATTCAGGCATGCCTGTACCTTTGTGTGACTTTTGTTCCACGCTTTTGTATTTAAAGTGCACTACATGGGCTGCCTTCTGGAACATAAGCTTTCTCTTGTGGAAACGCGTTCAGGATTTTCTGTGGCCTCCTGGGTTAGATTTTGTAGCTTTGCCAACATAACAATTATAGAGTAGTTGACAATCTCCGTGCCCTTCTTTATCTTTTATCTCTGCTCCTCTTGTCCCCGCCACCTTCCTGCGTCTTCATGAGTCTTCCTGGAGAGAGGGCCACTGGGGAGGTGGCCCCGTAGAGCCTCACTGCGGCGTCTCTTGCTCTGACTGCCGTTGCTAACGCAGCACAGCCAGGCCCACCCAGGGTGAGAGTGTGACTGTCCATCTAGGTGTCTCCAAGCAGCCGAGGATAACGGCCGAGCCAGCAGCGTGAGGTGGCCCCGTTTGTGCTCGTCTGTAAAGCAATGCTGTTTCCTTAGAAAGCGTAAGATTCTGAGCGCGCATCTTCCCCAAGATGGCCCTGGGAGGAGAATTTCTAATTCTCAAATTGGCCCAGAGCTGCCCTCCCTGGAGGCTCTGCTCTCCCTGGCTCTGCGCCGAGGTTGAGCCTGAGGAAGGAGACAGAGCTCCTGCCGTCCGTCGATGGCCGCAGCCGCAGGTGAGCAAGAAGAAGGCCCTTGGAGAGCCCAGACCGACGGCTCCCTCTTCCTTCTTTGAACTGAGCTTGGCCCCGTGTCTTGTAAGTGCGTCCGGCACCAGGCTGCAGTCTCGATCCTGACTCTTTCAAAGACGAGGGCAAGGTTTTTCAAATTGTAAGTCATGACCCACTAAGTAGATCATGAAACTAATTTAGGAGAGTGGCATCCTTATTTAAAAGAAAAATTAAGTAAAAGAGGAAATACTAGGGCACATCAGTAGTCTTATGACTGCGTATAGAGGGATGTGTGTACGTGTGTATATGTAACATTTCTTTAAACACGTGGATCGTGTGCTGGGTGTCGCCATCAAATTTATTTTGTACTATAGGTTTTGGCAAAAAAAGTTTTGAAAGGTACTGGGGTAGTGCCTGGCCAGGAGGGAGATGAAAAGAGAGGCTGTTGGAGGACTGACTAACTGGGGTTATAGCGCGTACTCGCGTTTGTGTGAGCGCGACCCCCCCAGCCCGGTCCACGCACAGGTGGCTGTTGTGTCCGTCCGCTCGCCTCAGCGGGCAGCGGCCGTCTGCGCCGCCACCGTCCTTGGCTCTGGGCACTCTGCCAAGCAGGGCCGTGTGCTCCCCACCCTTGACCTTCCTTTACTGTCTTGGGCTTTGGCTTTTTACCCCGTCACCTGTCTCTGCCGCCTTCTCACTGGCTCTGGTTTGGGGACCGTCACTCCATCTTCCTGTGCCTTGAGTATTTTCTTCCACTGTGAGTAAAGCATAGTACTTAGTAACGAGACTAAACTGTGCTCAGTCCTTCTGAATACATTTAAATGCAATAAAACTAAATGAGGTAATGACAATGCATAGCCCCAATGCTACGCCTGGGACAGACTCCGGTGTCCACTATCAGCTCTCTTTGCCTTACATACAGAAGTACGTCTGTAATTAGATTTGACACATGCACACTTAAATAATCATTTATAAGGGTTCATCCTTTAACATTTTAAAGGTCTTTTTCCTTTTCTTTTAAATCACAGTAAGCACATTTTCATGTGTTAGGGAAAGAGAAAATGCCTGTAATACTTGCCACATAGAAACAAGCATTACAGTGACCTTGGTGTGAATGTCCCCCATCTTTGTGAAAAATAATTCGTCGAGAACATTCAGTTTTGTCCGAGGATGCCTTGTAAATTCACCAGTCATCGTCCTCCCAAAACACCCTCCTGGGGCCCCCACCTCTGTGCTCCTTTCTTAATTCCCACCCAGAGGCCTCGGTTGTGAAAAGTTTCTTTTGTCAGCTCAGTCTGTCTGGCCGGGCCTGTTCCCCGCTCCTGGGAGATGGATTACAGCCATTGTCACTGCTGGGCCGCCAACATAGCCCCCAGGGGAGGGGACCTCTGGTTGGTGGCATTTATCGTCAATCTCTTGCCTTCCCCAGCGTCTGGTGGAATCGATACGTTTATAAAAGCTACTGGTAAAAAACCCAAAAAACAAAAAGCAAAAAACAAAAGCGACCGGTGCCCAGCGCCTCTT
Organism: Lemur catta; assembly: GCF_020740605.2. NCBI lineage: Eukaryota > Metazoa > Chordata > Mammalia > Primates > Lemuridae > Lemur > Lemur catta. The sequence goes on along the minus strand of NC_059152.1, from coordinate 12,766,899 downwards.
ACGAACTTGCATGCAGATTTATTGCGTGGGTCTGTCTGCCCCAGTGTCTGCTTTACAGAGACGCAGAAATGGTTTCTCTTTTCACCCATTATTTGGGGAGAATAATAAGTCTCTGTGAGATTAGCTTCTTGGGGGCTCAACGCTGTTTGAAAAGAGCTTGCATAATCAGAGTGTCTGTTGTGCTGTTCGGCCAAGATCGTAGCCCTGTTGTGCGGTGGGAATGTATATTCTGCACGTTTTAAATATTTTACTGTTCCGTCCTGGCAGGGGTCAGGCTGCTGTATACCCTGGGCTTGGGGTCAGGATGTGGGTAAGTTTTTCTCGATGTGGGACACAGTCTTTTAGAGAAGGACCTCAGGCCCTTTAGTTTGCTGCCCTCTGCTCCAGCTGCCCAGAACCGGTTCTGAGCCCACGCTGTCAGCCTTCAAGGAACAGTCCTGAGTCAGACGGAATGTGACCCAACAGCCACAGGTGACAGGTCTCCAGGCCCTTCTGTTTGCATCCTCTGCGCTTCAGAAAGCGACAAGGAAGGCCTAACCTCCAGGACCTCAGAGGGTGACCTTGTTTGGAGATAGGGTCTTCACGGACATGAGGGTGTTAGCATGGGCTCTAATCTAACCTGACCGGTGTCCTTATACAAAGGGGAAATTCAGATGGAGCCAGACACACCTAGAGGGAAGACGGCCGGCCGTTCACAAGCCAAGGAGAGAGGCCTGGGACAGAGCCTGCCCTGCAGCCCTCGGCAGGAACAAACCCTGCCAACACCTTGATCACAGACTTCCAGAACTGGGAGACACTCCATTTCTGTGGCCAAAGCCGCCCGGTTGGTGGTACTTTGTTACGGCAGCCCTAGCAAACTACTCAGGTACTGTCTATCAGGTTATTGTAATTCACCTTGTAAAATTGGTAGCACATGGTTTTACCATTTGGCATGACTGTCCAAGGCCCCCTGCAGTTCTGAGATTTACATATTATCCCTTAAAAGACTTTCTTTGACCCTGCAGGGTCTTTGCCAGATGGGCTTCGGTCTGGGACTTTGGTTTCCAAACATTAGGGCCCTCCCAGGTAGGGCTGGCCCCCACCTGGTTTGTGTGAGCATCCATGACTGTCCTCCGTGCAGTTTTCTATGGAAGTATTTCCCCAGATCCCTGGGGTCTCTCCTGTTTGCGGGTGTCGCTTTCCCCCTCATCTATAGAGCAGGAAACATAAGGCAGTCACTGTTTGGGCCTGGCTGGGGACTGTCGGAGCCACACGTGCTGAGCTCTGACTCTTCCTGTCTCTCCGGCTTCCTCGGACTCTAGGTCCAGATTTTCCCTCTGGCTCTGGGGTGGGTCTTTGCCCGCCGACCTGCAGGAGACTGGCATCTCCTAGTCATAGCTCAGCTCTTAATGCCAGTCATTGATCAGCGGGGCTGTGGACTGAAAATGGGAATGCAGGTCCACCTGTAGTGTGTTTTAGAACTGCCTTTAATTCAGAGGTTCAAGATAAAGAAATTTAAGCTTGTTCCAGGATCTTCAAAAACAGATGAGGAACGATCAGATCATTACAGGCTCTCCTCCCTGGGGGCTGGCAGGGACAGGGTAGGACTTGCCCACCGCAGTCCCATGGGCAGAGGCAGGCTTTGTGAGGACTGGCACTTTTGTCACTTGAAGACCATTTCTAAGAGAAAGAGTGATTATGAACCCAAAATTGGGTTTCCAAGCGAACAGCACAAAGGAGCCTGCAGAAGATCATAAATCGCCCATCCTGACCGGAGGAGACAGAGATTAGATTGGGGGCCAGGTCATGAGAGTGCTCTGAGGGTTACTAAGAAATTCAGCATCAGCGTCCAGATCATCTGCTCAGGAGTTCTGAGCAGAGGATGAGAGTTTTGCTTTGAAAGGGCTAATTTTGGCCATGCCCAATGGTTTGTGCCTATAATCCCAGCACTTTGGGAGGCTGAGGTGGGAGGATCACTTAGGGCTAGGAGTTCGAGGTTACAGTGATCTGTGATTGCACCACTGCATTCCAGCCTGGGCGACAGAGCAAGACCCTGTCTCTAAAGAAATAAATAGATGGCTGGCTGGATGGGTCTAGACAGACAAGCAAATTCTGTAGTGCCTTGCCAGATGGAGAGGAGGGAACCATTGGATCCGGATCATAGAAACCGTGGGATCCGTGCTGGGCCTGGGCGGTGGGCTCTGGGGCTGGTGAGACCAGGGAGGAAGGAGGTGGAGCTGAGAGAGCCTCGTCTGGGGGTGGTGGGTAGAAATAGACGAGCACAGCTTTTGTTTCTCTAGGGTGGGGGATGAGTCATGGATTGGAAATGCACCCGGAGCAGCAGGTAGACCTGGCCTCTGCGCGGTGGTGACGTGGGGCTGGAGTCCGGGGAGGGTGCGAGCGTTGGGCTGGGGGAGCGGAGTGGAGAGGGCGTTGGGGGTGGGGTGACAGCAAGGACCCGGGCCCTGAGTCCCGGGAGGAAGGCATCGCCGTGGGAAGCAGGCCCAGGAGCAGCGGGTTACGTCAGCCTGATGCGACTGCTTCCCGGTGGCTTCCAGTTACACGGCTGAGGTCCGCCGTGTCATTTTAGGCCTCGCTCTGGCGTTAGCACTGGTTTGCATTGTCATCCTGGGAAGTCACCTTGTCCCTGGTAGGATATTAATTGGTGAGTTAAGTCAAGAAACTCCTTGTGTTTCTTTTGCCTTCGATGTTTGTTCCTAAGATTGTGATCTTCCTTCAATAATGCCACCATCAGTTTTCTCCATGTATTCTGTGCACTGGATAATTGTCATGGGTCAATTTATAGTAATTTTATGGCAGGGGGTCCTGTACCTTGTCCCTTAACCTTTCGTACTTTGTACAAATTAATTGCCTTAATTCTCCAGTCCCCCCGCTGGGGCGGAACATGGCCTGCAGGTTTGGCGCTCTGGGGTCCTGGCGCGCGAGTGGGTGGTATCTGCTGTCTGTAGAACGCCTCCTCGCCCAACTTCAGAACTCCCTCTGCACGTCCTGACCGTTTCAGTCAAGGGCTGAGATGTAGAAGATGAGAGAGAAATGCTGGGGAGACAGGTGCTCTGGCCTCAAGAAGCTGAACATCTTGTTTGGGAGATAAGAGACAGGAGCTGTTTGGAGAGTACTTTGGCTCTCGAATCAGAGAATTGATCAAGTGCAATGCAAGGCAGGGCAGACTGGGCCGTGTTACATCATGCTTTGGAGAAACTATACACAGGAGGTAACATTTGAGCCGGAGCCTGAAAGAACGTGGGGAAACCACAAAGGAGTGAGGTCATCCTAGGAGAGCTCTCACTGAAGGCCATGCATTTTGTGGTCATCTGACTTCGGTTCAGTTGCCACCTCAGTTCACAAGTATTTAAAAGCAGAGGGGACACTGGAACTTACTATGGAGTGTTGAAATGAGCATTAATTGAGATGTGAGTCACCGAGCCTGGTCCCTACCTGGCACGTTGTAAGCACAATTACAGCAAACGAGAAAGCTGCACTGTGTCCCTATACAGTTAGTAGAATGGCTTGGTGGAGGGCAGATACAACTAGTAGAATGGCTTCAGGAAAAAAAACAAGTACAGGCGAAGCTATAGAGCAGCTGGAACCCTCATCCACTGCTGGTGGGAATGCAAAATGGCACAACCACTTTGGAAAACAGTTTGGCAGTTTCTTACAAAGTCAAACACATGCTCACGTACAACCCAGTAATCCTCCCCTCAGATATCTATCCAAGGGAAATGGAAATTTGTATATTCGGGGAATTCATAACGACTTTATTCGTATTTGCCAAAAACTGGAAGCTGCTTGACTATCCCTCAACTGGGAAGTGGATAAACAAGCCATGGTGCGCCCACACGGTGGGACGTAGTGGTCTGCCGTGGAATAGCTCCCACAGCAGAAGGGAGACAAGCATGACACACGCAGCATGGACGCTCTCAATACAGCATGTGTGTGAGAGAAGCCAGGGTCCAAAGACCACATGCTGCATGATTCTGTGTATAGGACATTCTGGAAATGGCAAAACTACAGAGAAAGCAGGGGCTGGGGGAAGGAGCTAACCACAAAGGGGCACGTGGGGATTTCTTGGGGTGACGGAACTGTTCTTTAGTGTGGTTGCATGACTGTGTGCAGTTGTCAAAACTCCCAGATCTGTACAGGAAGAATGAATTTTGCTGTATGTAAATTATACTCTAAAAGCAGGGGAAACTCATGAGCCGAGTCAAGGAAGTGGAAGGATTATGGTGCATGTGGAGAACGGTGGTAGAACAGGCTGCCTCGAGGTTGGGTGGGTAGGACGGAGCCTGACTCCGGAGGAGTTGAAAGGGGGATGTTTACAGGAAGTGGTGCAACCCAGAGAGCCCTTGGAGGTCCAGGCGGCAGGGTGGCAGATAGGAGGTGGCAGACAGGAGGCGGTATTTCACCTGGGGCAGGGGTGGGTGGCGGGGAGGTCAGAGGCCAAGGTAGCCCAGCCAGGATCCAGTGCATTCTCCAGGATACGGATATTTCTGATCACCGTGTTCTATCGAGGGATTCCGGAGAGACCCGAGGCCTCGAGCAAACACACATATGCTGCCTTTTCTTAGAATTGGGGAAACTAAGGCACAGACACACCGACTTTTATTTTGGAAAATTGCCAAATGTACAGGCAAAAGCTAGGTCTCCTGAGACATGTTGCAAACTTTATGTGCAGATCCTGTGGTCTGCAAAATACTTTCAGCCTGGGCTCCCACTGACAAGACGAAGTGGCTGGCGGGTCACAGAGCTGTGGCTGCTGCACCGCATAGAAGGGCTGGGGCCACCCGTGGGGGTTCCTGTCATTTCCCCTCCTTACATGGAGTTGGGTTTGGAAATCAGCAGCCTTCCGGGTCCTGTCTTCCCTCCCTTGGGAGCTCTTGTGTTTTACGCCCCCTCCTCCCGGTGGCACATAGAGACTCTGGACCAGCAGCCTGCAGGGGGTCGGGTGAATGTGAGGGGGCTTTGTTCCTGCACATGAGGCTGTGAACAGCTGGCAGCAAAGAGGATGGGGCCCTCCACTTGGTGCTTCTGAGACGCCCTGGCCCCAGGCCGCTTTGGAGGCGCTGGCCTCTGGGGCAGTCACTTATTCTCACCTCAGATGTTTGAAGTAGGTGAAGGGGCAGGTGGCGTGTGTCCGGTTGAAATAGGACATTTGGAAACACACGCCCTTTAGCCTGTTGTCGGCAAACATCGCCTGAGTTCACCCTGCCCTGGGGGACGAGCGCCGTGTCCCAGCACGGCTGGCTGCAGCCCTTTGCTGCCGACCTGGGGCTTTATTTACCTCGGACCTGGTATGTGGTTTTGTCACTAGTTGCTCCTTTCTCCACACCACATTTAACGCCACGTGACTTCTCAGCTTTGCGTATGAGGACGAAGCTTTCTGTTGCTTTTCTCTCAAATGTGTGGCAGTCTCCTGAGCTTGTCAGAAGGGTCAGAAGAAAGGAGGCGTTCGTTGTGAGGCTGGGTCAGCCGGAGAACGTCACCCAGTTGTTTCACTTCTTTATTCGGATCCCTGCTTTGCATTTCTGCTGGTTTGAAGAAGACAGAGGGGAGGGGGTGGTTGCTTTACTCTGACCTTGGCCCATGAGGACCACACCAGAGTCTGGGGGTCGGGGGGAGGTTTGGGGTGTGCAGTGACGTTGGGGCGCCGGATTGCCCAGGACCGTCGCAGGCCGTATGTTGTGAAAATGACGAACTCTGTCTCGCGTGGAGTGGGGCCGAGTGCGTGTCACTGGGCTTCGGGAAGGAGCCGCTGAGCGCACCCCCACCGCAGGCAGCTGGCTCCGGCCACAGAGGCCCTGCTTGCCCTTGAATGACCTTTCCACCCTGCGCCTGTCGGGATGGGCTTCCCTGGGGAAGCGCAGGCTTCGCCGGCTCTTGGCCAGATCCCTGTTTGCCAGAGCTCTGCTCCTGGCTCCGGAGGAGTTGGCAGTTGTGCCTTCTGGGGTGATGGCCGAGGGGACGGCGGGGAGGCCTCAGTCCCAGGCCTGCCTGTGGGTGTCTTGCAATCCGGGAGCTGCCCCACCCAGGGGCTTCCCTCGTCCCCGGTCCCTGTGCCAGTGTCCTTAGTCTCTGCTCACGCTCAGACCTTCCTCTCTTTTCTCTAGACGACCACCGTCGTTCCCTCACCTCCTCCCACTGGGGCTTCTCTGACCCACTGTCTGGGTCTCGGCGAAATGATACTAGTCTTAGTATCAAGGTCTTCCGCTAGTGGGGCTTTTTTCCTTTTTTTCTTTTTTTTTTCTTTTCTTTTTTTTTGGAGACAGGGACATGCTTTGTCACCCAGGCTAGAGTGCAGTGGTGCCATCGTAGGTGACAGCAGCCTCACACTCCAGGGCTCAGGTGATCCTTCTGCCTCAGTCTCCTGGGTAGCAGGGACTATAGGTGCACACGATGCCCGGCTAAGCTTTTATAGAGACGTGGTCTCAAACTGCTGGCCTCAAGCGATCCTCCCGCCCCAGCCTCCCTCAGTGCTGGGATTATAGGTGTGAGCCACCGCGCCCGCCTTCCACTGGCATTGCTGACGCTGCCTGATGCTACTGAACGTGTAGCGTGGCGGGCACTGTGCCCAGAACCTGTGGGAATCCTACGCAGCAACCGTTGAGCACTGTTCATTCTGCAGAGGACAGGGAGGAGGGGTTAGGGAGGGCATCCGGCGTGGCTGTGACCACACACCGTGCCTGTGCTCACCGCTGGTCTCTCAAGGCCAGGCCTCACTGTGTACCCTGACCTTCACAGCTCGTTCTCCTAACAAAGGGCTCAGAAACACACTTGGCAAGCGAGTAATTGCTGTGCCGAGACGGCTCCTAGAGCTCAAAAGCTCTTTCAGCCCTGCCGACGCGCTGGCCCTCCCAGACCCTTTCCGTATTTACAGGGGGACGTGACAATCAGAACGGGGGCTGTGGGCTCCGGCTGTGGGTGGCACCAGCCTGTGCCCCATGCAGAGTGCTTTTGACCGAATGGCCCTTTCATCTCGTGTCCCCTGGTTTTCATAGGCAGCAGCCATGTACAGTCCACTTCCGACGTTGCTGAGGAGTCCTGTGTCATCCCACGGCCGTGCCCCAGCTGTCTGCTGCCTGGCAAGCCACCCAGATGCCCTCCTCGCAGCCCTGCGGGTGGCCGGGCAGTTCTGCAGCTCTCCCCGGGGCTCACTGTGTCCTGCAGTCAGGTGACGGCGGGGTTGGCTTGCTGGCCCAAGATGGTCTCCCGTGTCCTGTGGCGTTTGCTAGCTCTCGCCTGCGGCTCCTCACCTGTCCCGTAGCCCAAACCAGCTTCCTCACAGCGTGGTGGCCTCAGGGCGGCATTCTGACAGGGCAGGTGCCACGCACAGGTGCGTAACCCTCGTCGCCTCAGTTGCCGGTGTCCAGTTGGCTGAAGCAACTCTCTGGGCAAACCCAGAGTCCGGTCCCAGCCGTCCGTGGAGGAGTGAAGAATAATGGTCATTTCTAACCCACTGCAGCGCATTCCTCCAGATCTGTTCCTTTCACAGCAATTTCAGGATTTAGTGCTGGAAATTTAGTCTTTCTTAAGGTACTGGTGACGTCATTCGGGTGATGACGGCGTGGTGAGCTGGGGCACAGCCCGCCGAGGCCAGTCCCAGATAAGACCTGCCTGGCTCTCTCAGCCATCAGGCCTGCGGCAGGCGGCTGACTTCTGTTTGTTCACCTGTGAAAGGGACACGGCGATGTCCCCCCCGAGCTGGCTGCGCGACATCTCTGGCCCGTGCCTGCCCTCGTCACGTCTGATCCTCGTTTCTGTCGCCCCTTTTACTTCTGTCTCGGGAGGGTCAGAGTTCACAGATCCAGGTTGACCACAGCATCTCTGCTTTGTCGTCTCCTTTCGTTTCTTTGGTGTTTCTCTCCAGGCCTTTTGTTTTAAACTCCCTAATCCTTTTTGGAAGAATGTGGGGTATTAAGCGGAGGTAAGGCTCACTGGCAAAATTCCGTAACAATTAAAAAAAAAAATCCTGGCACTCCCAGTTCATTAGTTTGGCTGGTAAGATTTGGGATCGTAATGCTGTTGAACAAGCTTGTGTAGATCTAAGTGAAAGTGCGTTCCCACATTCCCTAGACGTGACACAAGTGGTCTTGGCTGGTTTTCACAAGCGCATGAGACTGACCAGCCCTGTGGTGAATCTCCCAGCGCTGAATTCAGCGGGCCCAGCACCCCTGGGAAGCCGGTCTCAGGGTGTCAGGTGGAGGCTTCTGCATCCTTATAGACTGTGTTCCTCACGTTTTCTGTACACCTGTCCACTCCTCCGAACATCTAGCATTCTGGATGATGCTACTGAGATAGCTGAATGATTTAAAGTTTTAGAGTTCTGATTCTAGATCTTTCTAGTCTCTGTCAGCGCTCAGAAAACAGTCCCTCAAAATGAAGGCCTCAGAAGCAGAGGTTTTTCTCTGACCTTCTCCTGCCCTCCTGTCTCCAGTCCCACTCTCCCCGAGGCTGTCCGTAGAAACCAGACTCTCTCTCCCCCAAGACAGGTCTTGGAAACCAGACCCCCCTTTCCCCAAAGCCAGCCATAAAACCTCAAGATATTACTGTAACTTTCCCTCCACCTTTCTATATTGAAACTGGTCGTAAAAAAATTATCTCACCTCCTTTGTGTGACTGTAGGTCCTAAGACCCCTGTTCCAGAGAGGCTCCTGCCCCACACCCGGAAGGAAGGAATGCAAGCTCAGGGAGGCCAAGAAGAATCTAGACAGACAGGTCTTGCAGGGTTTCCCTGTTGGGTCTGTTACCATTAGATCAGACCCTTTTTGTCCCATCACATTTCTACACAGCCGTCCATACTGTGTTGAACCTCAGCATAAAAATGGACAATTTCCCGTGTATCGTTGGGTCTTTGTTCTGCAGGTTCCTGTGTATACATGTTAAATAAATTTGTATGTCTTTTCTCCAGTTTATCTGTCTTTTGGGAGTTGATTTTTCAGTGAACCTTCAGAAGGCCAAGGGGGAGGTTCTCCTTGACCCCTGCCTTTGCAAGCCGGTGGACACCTGGTTCTTTGGCTTACGGAGAGTAGAGTCAGGTACACAGGCTGTTTGGAACTCAGCATTAAAAAATAAATAAATACACTATGTCAAAGGGATTGCTAAGTTCTCAGACCTTAATGTGCAGGGAGGTGAGATCCAAGCACCACCTGGGACAAACGTCATGGGGTCAGCACATCTTGGTGGCCACCGTCCCCTGCCGAGTTCCGTGGACTCCTGAGGTCTGAGCAGTGGAAAGAGGACTTGTGACTAATCTCAGCTCTGCTGCTCGTCGGTAACTAACCAGGTGGTCGTGGGGCTCAGCGCGTGCCGAGAGCCTGCCGTGTCGCAGACCCTGCTCAGTTAGCAACGTCGCACATGTTGTCTCGTTTCATTCTCCCGTCACTGCCTTGGGGAGAAACATGGTTCTTTCTGTCGTGAGCTCCAGAGCAGGAGTTTAAATTTGCCTTCAGAGCCCAAGCTCCGCACAGCAAAGCACCTTTTCCTGAGCGTTCCATTAGGACAGAATGGGATGAAGTGCGTAGACAGGAGACGCAACCGTTGAAAGCAGGTGTCAGTAGGAGGCTGTAATTTTCCAAAGTTAGGTAAGAGGAGCATGGGCACTTCCCACACACTGACTGAACACCTGTGGGCCACCGCTTCGTGTGTCATGGACGAGCTTATTGGACTCAGCCTTCCTAACCACCTGGGCATGGGCCAGTCAGTCCATCCCAGACCGGCCTGGCATGGTGCACAGAGCCAGGACTCTGCACCAGTCAGATCCTGATGTGATACCAGAGACACTGCCTGTTTGCCGTGTGCCCATGATTCTATCTTTTTGGGTCCCAATTTTCTCTTCTTTTGAATGGGGGCATTAATACTGTAGTACAAGGACGTTGTGAAGAACAGACATGTAGCTGGAATAGCACACGTGTAGCTACTCTCCAGTACTTGGCACGTGGAACATCCCCAGTAAATGCCAGTCCTGGGGAGGCGGTGGCCCTGCCGTCATTGTTCCCAGGCCCTGTGTTGGGGACAGGCGGTCAGACCAGCAGTGGGTTGCCTTCTAGAGGTGTGTGCTTTTGGTCTCTCGCTGTGCATGCCATTGCCTGTGACCACGTCAGCCTCCAGCATGGTTCCCTTGAAATATTTAGTGCCTGCAGTGGCCATAAGCATGCAAGGTTGCTTTGGTCTTTCATTGACTAGTTTCTTGGAGAAAACAAAAGATTCAGCAGGGAAAGTGATGCATACAGAAGAGAGGAGCCCCTCAACAGGCCTGTTGGAGCTGCTCTCTGGGCCCTGACTAGGGGGAAGGGAGGCCTCCCTGGATTCTAGAGTAGAACCTGGACCTCAAATCTTAAAAGCAGAGGCCAGCTCACACCTGCTTCTAGAAATAGCTCCTGTGTCCCCTGTGAGTTTCCCCAGTGGCTTTGGGCGGCATCTGTAGCCTCCAGCCAGATGTGGTCGTCTGTCATGACGCCTTGATGTGAAATGTTGCATAGGGTCAAAGCTCCCACTTTAACGTGTCTGTGCTAAAGTTTTTAAATTATTCATGAAGATAATTTTAAAACATTAAAGAAAGTTTGGGAAGTAGAGACAACGCTCATCATTCTCCCCTCTAACACAATCATTTTTATTTCAGTGCATTTCATTCCAGGCTAATCCATATGGATACATATTTTTATATAGTTGTTTCATTGTGTACATGAAATGTGTCTCCTGCGTTTTCACTTAAGCGTTTTGCATGTGGCTATGTGATCTTTATAATTATACTTTTTAATGGTTGCATGATATTCTTTTAAGGGGATGTAACATAAATTAACTAACCTTTTATTGGTGAATATTTTAAATTACTTATATTTTTTTCTCCTATAAATTATGCTACAATATTCATGTACAACGTTTATTCCTTCTCTTGGGTTAGTTCGTTGGGGTAGATTTGCAGAAGTGAGATTTCTTGGCTTAAGGTTTAAGTGTCTTTCTGGTTCTTAATGCAGGGTGCCAGGTTGCTTTCCGATAAGGTTGAACTAGTTTACGCTGTGTCCTTTGGCTCGTAGATAAGATAGTGAGACACTTGCAGGCCATGTTGTAATGCCAAGTATTGGGATAGTATAGAAAATGTCCCAGCTATTGAAGGCAAAGAGTGGACATGTTACATGAGTGTGCCAGAGTTAAGGGATCCAGCAGGTTGTCCCTGATTGGCACTGTTCATCCTGTCCCAGGCAGGACGAGAGAGGAAGACTCTACGGTGACCTGTGCCTCTGGAAAGAACCGGCAGATGCCCAGCAGGGCGGAGGTTTTTATACAAAGTCCTGCTACAGATCACTCACATTAGGGGGTGATGTGAATGTGCTCTGCTCAGCTTTTGTGATCCAATCTAACAACCTTCTAAGAAGAGAGCTTGGAGCTGTGGGGAGACCACCACTTTGGATTGGGTTGAAGAATCTGGGCTCTGATTCCACCATCCTGGTTGATGGGACTATATCAGCCACTGTTCCCTGTGGTTCACTTAGCTTTACAACGCGTTCACAAGGCGTGACAGAGTTCTGTTAGCACATGCGCTTTGTGAAAGAAGAATTTGTAATTAATAAAATAATGCCCTTATGAGAAAAATAGATTTAGGTCAACTCTTACAGGGTTTGGGGGTGATATCCACACGGTTAGTAACCACTGGGCCCTAGGTAAGGAGAATGTTAACAAGAACATGTGCATTTTAAATTAATGAAAATAAATATACGGTTCCCATTTGCTGTTGCTCATTTGTTAGAAACTGTTCGGAAACTTCTTCCCCACAGTGTCACTGAGATGCTCGTAGGTTTCTTTTTCCTGGTTGCAGAGAGCACGCATTTTACAAGGTGTGCCTCACGCTTCACGTTTCTGGTCGTCCTGCGGCATCTGCTGTCTTTCTAAAAACCCATGTGGGTCGCCGTCATTTCGCTTACTAACCTTGCCAGGCATTATCAGGTGTTTTCCAAACAGCTCCTTCCTCAGCCCTTGGGTTGCACAGCCCTGGCCTCGCCTTGGAGATGGCATGTCTGGACACAGCGAGTCCCAGGGAGCCAGCCGAGCACACATGCGTCTTGTCTCTCCCTTCTTACAGTTTCCAACGCTGGGATATTGGCCCAGGAGTGTCTAATTACTGCCCCCCTCTGCTCCCCGGGGCAGCTTTGGGAAAGCCTCTCTTCTTCCTTGACTTCCTACTTTGTTCCCTTTTTCCAACATCTAGGTCCAATTCTCATGGTCCCAAAAGAGAAGTAAATTGAACTCTGAGCTGTACTCGGACTGAGATTCTTCCCTTTGAGGAGAAGGGACAGATAATTGTCTGTACAGGGATCTCCAGCTCGGGGGAGAATTGCTCTGTCCACATTGGTGGGGAGACATCAGGAGGAAAAGAGAATGTACAGGCGCCAGCCCAGTGCTGGGCCTGGGGTGGGTGTTTAATAAACGACAGTCCCGCTCACACCTGGCTTGGCTGTTGCCAGGAATTTCCGACTCTATGATGATATGTGACAAGTTAAGGGGCAGAGGGGAGAAGCTTAATTACAAATTTTCCATTTCCTTTCTCACCCTTGGTCCTCTTGGGGTTCGTAGTGTATCATTTTGAGAATCCTTTTGGCCCTTGGAGATGCCCTTCAAGACAGACTCAAGATCTGTCCCCGTTCTGGCTCGGTGGTGACAGATCTGGCCCAGGAAGGGAACCACCTGTGTGGGAGTCTGGCCCCGGTGGGAGGGATTTACTCGGGGACCGTGGTGTGAGATGGCGGCACTTGCTGGTGACCGGGCCGAGTTGCAGCACAGTCCTATGAGCCCTGACAAACTCGAGAGCTGGGGCCACGCTGGGCAGCCCCGTGCTGGCATGTGATGCTGAAGTCAGGGCTGCCAGGCGGGGAGGAGCCCTGGCAGCGACCGGGAGGACAGAGGCAGAAGCGCAGGGCGTGGAACTTGCAGGTGGTGGGAGGTCGCGGTGCCCAAGGGCGGCAGACGTGGCTGCCCCATGAGGGTGCCACCCGCCCGCCTGCCGAGCTGCCTGCCTCTGCCCTCCCACTTTCTCCTCTTGATTCTTGGGAATTATTATTTTTTTTATTTTAAAATACAATTGATTTTTACAAAAGTCATAAGGGAAAGAATTTTCTAAAACATGTCATTTGTGTGTGTGTGTGTGTGTGTGTAAAAAGACATTTCCTAGCCTATTTTGCAGAAATTTATCATTTCTCTAAAGTAAGAGAATCTGCTTCAGCTGCCGTTGAGAAAGGGCTTTGGCTGATGCCCCTAAGAGGGGCGGCAGAATGGGCGCCAGTGTTAAGAATGGGGCCTAAATGGCCCCTTAAAGCGTCAGGTGCTGAACTGACTTCATCATGTATCACCTCTGAAAGGCCCTGCAGCTCTGGCCTTCGGGAACGGGCCGTGATCACCAAGAGCTAAGGGCCGACTTGCTTCATAAACTTACTTCGGATCAGGAATAAGGAAAAGCCGCGTGTTGATAGCTGGCCTGCGCTTCCCCGTGCTCCGGCGGCCTCCTACTCAGGTCATCTGCAATGTGCACGGGAGGTTAGGATGGATCGCCTGCTCTTGAAAAGAGGATTGTGGTGTAAAATGGATTACTCTCAGGCCTTGCCCCTCACGTCTCTCAGAGCTGGGCTGATCATTCTCATTGCAGAATTGGCTTTCACGCCAGCATTTATCAAGAGATTTGTACCTGAGTTCTCTTGAAGGAGGAGGGAGTGGAGAGGGCTTAAAATTGCCATTGAAAATGGACAGGCACCCTGGAAATACGCAGTTGGCAGATACTGGCACAGGAGTGTCGAATTACCTCCCCTTTATGTCAATAAAATATGTGCACACATTTCATTTGTCCTTTCTTTCAACTCTCTTTTTTCCAGAACAGTTTTAGATTTACAGAAAAATTGGAAACAGTGTGCAGAGGGTTCTTACATACCTCACACCCAGTTTCCCCTGTTATTAAGATCTTGACATTAGTGTGATACATTTGTTATAATTAAAGGACCATTACTGATATGGGGTTGTTTACTAAAGCTCATACTTTGTTCACATTTTTTATGTTTTTCCCTAATGTCCTTTTCTGCTCCCGCATGGCATCTGTTACAGAATCCCACATTCCATTCAGTTGTCACGTCTCCGTAGATTCCTCTTGGTTTTGACAGTTTCTTAGACTTTCCCTCTTTTTTTTTGATGACCTTCACAATTTTGAGGAGTCCTGGTCAGGGATTTTGTAGAATATCCCTCATTTAGGGTTTGTCTGATGTTTTTCTCATGTTTAGACTGGAGTTACAGGTTTGTGGGAGGAAGACCACAGAAGTAAAATACGCACACGTTTTTTAACAAGTCAGTGAGTGAGCTAATTATGGGAAGGAAAGGAGGAAGTTCAGTAGCCTGAGTAGTAACTGCAAGAGGAGCGAAGGCTGGACCCTCAAACTGGGAGAGGGCAAGTGTGATGTTCTCAGTGATGGGACATGATGTCTAACATGTCACTCCTCACAGTTCAACCGAGCCCTGTCAGGTACGTGGTTTCAGGGGATCGGATAGAGTTGTTTTTAAATTTCTGTGTTACACCTTGGGAAACTGAGGCCCAGAGAGGCAGCCTGAGTTGCCCAAGGTGATAGAGACAGACCAGGACTGATTGGCCTTGCCAACACATTTCCAGGCTTTTCCTAGTTGCATTTCAGGTGCCCAGAGAGTCTAGGCTGCACAGGCTGGGTGGAGACTCCACATAGCGACGGCCGTTTCATCTATACGTGGCCACAGGGATTTAAACAAAAAGATTTTGGCTAAATTAAGGCAACTGACTGGCCATGCGTGGAGTGAGTGTACGGGATGATACTCTAGCCCTTCTGCTTGTTAGAAAAGTTAAATAGGCTGGCATGGTGGCCCACGCCTGTAATCCTAGCAGTCTGGGAGGCCCAGGCAGGAGGACTGCTTGAAGCCAGGAGTTTGAGGTTGTTGTGAGCGAGGCTGACGCCACTGCACTCTATTCAGGGCAAAAGAGTGAGACTGTCTCAAAAAAAAAAAAAGAAAAAAGAAAAGTTAAATAGTAGGGGATTAATAACAATGCTATTGTATTTTGTGGTTGTAGTACAAGTCATCATTATAACTCTCAACTATTGAGCAGCTCCATGTTATTTCTCACCAGCCTGCTTTTCTCTGAGGGTACACAGTAAAGTAAGTGAAGTGGTGACTTTTCTCATAACATATTTTTTATTTGTGAGCAAGTGCGTATGTATGAAGCAGACTATGACTTTGAACCCAAAATAGAAATTTGCCCGTGTCCCATTTTCACAACGCTGAATTTCTTAAGCCAAGTTGGAGTAATGACTGTGAAACTGGAAGTGGTTCTCAATGCTGAAAGCTGCCTGGGAGCCTTCTAGAAAGCCCCCGAGGCTGAGCCCCATGCCCTGAAGGTGTGATTAAATTGGCGGGGACAGGAGAAGGCATTGGGAAATCCAGGGAACTGGGCCCTTCTGTCGTGTTCCTCACTCTCTGCACTACCCAGGTCTTGATTCTTAAACCCTTCGTGTCTTTGGATTTGTACCCAGGTAAATGTTTTGGGAGCTGTCAGGGGTGAGCAGTTGGAAGCACCGTTGGCTTCTCATGCTTTTCCAGCTGTATTCTGCCTGCTCTTCTCTAAACGATGGAACTAGGAGGTCTCACAGCTACGCCTGCTACATGTGGCACAAAATAAATGCTTCAGAAATGTTTGAGGGACTGAATGAAACATGTATCTGGTCTCTAAGGTGTATTATGTTCCCTTTTTATTTTGATGATGGCTAGGAGGAAAGATACCACTCTTCCTCTTAACCTGTTGCTTTCGATGGGAACTTATATTTAGAAGCAAAAACCGATCTCTTTTATAAATGCATAGACACCGACGTTTTGCAGAGCACAGGATCTGGTGTTCAGAGAAGTTTTGCTGTGGTTCCGGGTGATCTGGCTGGCCCAGCTAACTCTGGCGTTCTCTTTTTTAGAACCCTTTCCAGTGAGTTAAAACTACGTGTGTCAGTTTGTTGTTGTGTAACACACCCTGTTTGGAAAGTGACAGCTTGCAGGCAGTGACACAGTATATTAGCAGGTTCTCCATCCTTGCAGAAGACCTAAGGATTATTCCTCTGCCCTGCCCTTGGGAACACCCACCCTGAAGAATCAGAAACAAAAACTAGTCCTTCTGGTTCCTCCATGGACCACTTTAGAGTGAAAATGCTTGATCTTGGGAAGTCTTTAGCAGGAAACTAAGCATATTCTTAAAAACCTGCTTTTGAGTAAATGATATTTCAATTAGTTTATTTTTTAATTAACTAATTAATTATATTTAGAGGCTGAATCTCACTGTTGCCCAGGCTGGAGTGCAGTGGCCCAATCATAGCTCACTGCAACCTCAACTCTTGGACGTAAGCGATCCTCCAGCCTCTGCCTCCCGAGTAGCTGGGACTACAGGCACATGTCACTACGTCTGGCTAGTTTAAAAAAATTTTTTTTGAGTCTGGGTCTTGCTATGTAGCCCAGGCTAGTCTCGGAATTCGTGGCCTCAAGGTCCCCAACTTTGGCCTCCCAAAGTGCTGGGATTACAGGCGCAAGCCACCACGTCTGGTTGTAGTTTAGTTTATAATAGCTTGGCCGTGTGCTTTCTACCTCTTAAGAAATGGACTGTGGAAATATAAATTATTACATCTTTCTGAGATATCTGGCAACCTGCTTATTTTCGGAACTTGAGGGTTGCTGCATGGATTGGTCGTGGTGGTAATTACTGAGCAGTCATCAAATCACAGTGAAAAGTAGACAATTGATGAGGAGGGAGGCAAGCAGTCATTCAGATGGTATTTTTGGTAACTTAATCTGCCTCTGAGCATATGGTCTAGTCAACTGAAATAATTTAGCAGTGACTGCATGTATTTCAGTAAGGGGGGATTAAAAACAGCCTATTTATTTTCTTTTTTCTCCCACAGTAATATTTTTATATCTCTGTTAACAAATATGATGTTAGCCATTAAATTATATGAAGGCAGCCTTGGATGATTTAGCAATTTACATAACGTTTATTCTTTGTTATTACCGAGTTTTATGTGTGTATGCATGTTTATTTTAGTGGTGTTTCATAATTCACAAATGTAATCACAGGTGGTTATAGTCTTTATATTGGACGTGGATAAGAGGTCGGTCAGTGTGAGATGAAGCAGCATTTGCCCCTTTTGTGACTCAAATCTCGGGCTTCTGCCCCCGTGCAGCACCCCCATGAATAACCGGGTGTAGCCGTGTTCTGTCCACCTTGGGAGGGGCCTGGCCCCCTCTCTGCCATGAGCAAGTCTTCAGGCATTGGTAAATACAGTGGTTTTGGAATATTCTAAGTACTCCATTCTTTGCAAACCCTCCTCTCAGAGGTGGAGTCTAATTCTCCACCCTGGCCCGCCCCCTCGACTGTGAGCTGGGCTGGACACAGCACTTGAGTCTAGTGGACCGACTGGCAGTGACGACGAGTGAGTTCCAGACCAGGTCGTGAGGGGTGCTGTGGGTCTTCCCTGCTCTTGCACCCGCTCTCTCCCCGCTCTTGCCCAGCCTCCCAGGGGTCACTCGTGGTGGGAGGACGCCAGCCGCCCTGCGGGTAGGTCTGTGGTGGGGCGCAGGCCCTCCTGGCGGGAGTCCTGCAGGGAGCCGCCTCGCAGGCAGGTCCTCGGCCCTCAGAGAGTGGCAGCCCTGGCCGACATCTTAACTGCAGCCTCGTCAGGGACCTTGGGCCAGAACCATCCAGATTCCTGATCCTCACACGCTGTGCGAGATGGTAAATGTTGACCGTTTCAAACTATGGAGTTTGAGGCCATTCGTTTTGCAGCGTTTGTTAACACAGTAAGTCACATGGCCTTTCTGGATCTCGTTCCCCTCATCTGGCTGGTGAAGGGTTGGACCACACAGTGCCCTGAACGAGTTGATGGTGATCAGTCAGCGCCCAAGAGGCTCCCTCGTCCCCCAGCCCCCCGCACCTCCTCCCCCTGCACCCCCTCTCCCTGCTCAGCCTTTCCCCTGCACTCCCCCCCCCCCCCGCCGGGCAGGTCGCCCCCTTCCTCTGAGCGCAGCCTCCCTGCAGAGCACAACACCTGCCTCTGGCAAGAGCCGAGACCACTGTTGGTTTATTTTTTCTTATCTTGGAGCAGAGACAGATCACATTGGGAATATAATGGAGAGTATTCTGTTAATAGCTAAACCTGTATTTATACCTAATTAATTTTTATCACTTTCAATAAACTAACCTATTGGATTTGCTGTTTCTGAAGACAATGTCATGTTATTTAGATGTCATTGCTGTTCCATCTGCTTGGAAGCAGGCTGGGTGTGGGCCGCCGCGCCCGCTACCTGTGGCACTGGGTGCTGGTTCCCACCCGGTCCCACGGGGCCTGGCTTAACTCCGCGTGCGCGTCCGGCATAGTCGGCCCTGCCGTGTGCGCTCATAAGAGCCGTGCGGGCAGGATGCGCATTTGGAGCTTTCAGACCAAGAAAACGAACCAAATTCAGACATCCAATAATCACTGCCAGCTTGGGTAAGTTAATAAGGAGGAGGAAGAGAATCAGAGTTCTGATCCAGCCCAGTGTCACTGACAAAGGGGGAGGAAATCTCAGCGCCATTGTCGGGGCTGCCTGGGTGCTTCCAGAGGCGGCATGTGGGTGCACCCGCTCTGGTCCAGGGGGTGCAGCCCAGCGGGGCAGCAGCATCCTCCCCCACCACGTTTCCTGGCTTGGTTGGCGGGAATCCTAGACCTCTGGTCACATTTCCCTGGCAGAATTCAGTTTTTGGTCAAAACCGAGGAGCCCTCCCTTGTCCATGTTTCCCTGAAGCAGCGTCCATCTGTGGGCTGGTCTTCCACATTCAGTGCCGGTGTCCGTCCTCTGAGGATGTGGAGACGAGGCAGAGACGGGTCTCCATCCTGGAGGATCAGAGCGGGCTCACGAGATCGCAGGCTCTGAATCCCCTGCAGTGTCGACCCCTCATGAACCACGTCGGTGTTCCTCTGATCTCGGCAGTTCACACTTGGCACTGAAGAGAGGACCTGTCACCGCATCATTTCCCCCCCAAAAGGGAGAAAACGCACACAGATCAGTTGGTCTCGCCGCCTGGGTACCAGTGGGTACTGGGCGGGAGAGCCTTCTCCGTGCATTTTGCATTCAGTACGTTTCCATTTTTGCACAGTGTTGACACGGGCGTAAGTCAGTGTTGTAATGTATGTAAATGTATGGGAGGGGGATTGTTGTCATGAAAAGCTTCCGCCGCAAAGTGGGCGACGCTGGCAGAATCAATCTGAGTAAGTAGGGCGAGGATTGTGTTCCAGCCTCGTTTGTTATCGAGTAGCTACTGTCAGGCCACCAGCACACTTGGCACCATGAGGATGCAGAGGGAGGATGGCGGCTCTCTTACCCTCAAGGGACCTGGGATCCCTTTGGAAATCAAACATCGTGAAGTAGGCATCAAGAATGAAAAATCACCCCGTGCTAACCGAATGCAGCACCCACGTGGGGGTCCGGGGAAGGCCTCTCCAGCCCCAGGCCCTTGCACCCTGCCTGGGTGGCCCCTCTCCTCACCAGGAGCCTGAATTACCTCCGTGCCTTTCCAGAACTCCAGGTTTGTGTCGCCGTCTGTTTTCCAGATACCTCCTCTTGGCATCTCACGGTAGCCTCAACATTTCAGAGCCGCACTCACCTTTATTCCCTAGTGCTGCTCCTTGTGCTGCCCAGACATCTTCCTTACGTTTCGTCTTGGTGAACGTCGTGCCTGCCCGGGAAGCGCTGGAGTCGGGGTCCTGGGCACCGTCTTTGATCCTTCCCCCGTCACTGTCCTCCTGCGTCACCAGCCCTCCTGCCTGCGTCACCAGCCCTCCTAGCCGTACCCGTCTCCTCTCTGTCCAGCTCGCCTTCTCCCCGGGCTGCATCACCACAGTGACCCCTGGTCTCCCCTTTGTCCCCCTCCAGTCTGCTCCCACGCCACAGCCAAAGTGATGTTTCTAGAACACACGTCTCAGACTATCCTGCCACTCCGTGACTTCCCATTTCCGGCTTTCCCTTTTGCTCCCTCCTCCTGGAACACTCGCCCCATCCCCACCCCCTTGTTTCTCCTTGCTTCGCCCCGGTGCCTTGCCCGGGTGCCACCTCCGTGCACAGCCTTCCTCGGAGCTTTGCCAACATTCCCACCTTGCGCTGTGCCGGCCTGTGGCGCTGTGCCGTGGCCGCCCGTGCTTGTGTGTGTCTGGGTGTGTGCGTGCAGCATGGGCCAGGCTGCCTCGTCTCGCTGCATCTTTGGGGACTGACTGTCTCACTGTCTCACTGTCAGGCGCAGGCCCTGGATCGGGGCGGGGAGAACCAAGAGGGGCAAGACAAGCGTCTACAGACCGGTGGGTCGTGCCTGGGCGTTCCTTCAGCCAGTGAATCTGGTCAACCGCCCTTGCAGGAGTTTATCACTGGTGACCAAACACATTCTGACATGAATGGCTAGGATGTTGCTTTCTTGAACTTTGGCTGTTTAGTTGGGGGAGGGGAAGTGCTCCTGTCCGGAGGCAGCACAGCAAAACGACTGAGACCGTGGACTCCAGCACGGGCCACCCAGGGGTTCGGATCCAGCCTCATTATGTACCTTGTACTTCCAGTGCCTCAGCCTCCTCACCTGTAAAATGGGCTGGTGATAGCACTGCAGGAAGATGAGTGTGTGCGCAGTTAGGTCTAGCAGGGGGCTTGCTGCCTAGTAAATGCTAAGTGGGCAGCAGCCGTGGCGGCCCCTCCTCTTCCTCCTCCTTCCACGGCAGGAGCAGGTCGTTAACATAATTTGCAGTTTTTGACTTGGGAGTCCAGAACAAAACAGTCCTTTGTGAGTGACCTCCTAGAAATGTATTCTTGGGTTTTCTTGACATTTTCAGAGTCAGGCTCTTGTAACGTGGTTTAAATTGTCCAAGTCATCCCCATTCTGACTTACATAAAGGGCCAGAGTTCGCTTCTTGCCGTCTGTGTAACCTGGACAAATGGCCTGGTGTCCAATGTGTCCTTGTCGTAAGACAGGAATTATGAAATGCCAGGGATGAGAAAGTGTCTGTGAATATGTGCAATGCTTGGTGCATAGCAGGCATTCATGTGTGATCTCTGTGTTACTCTGCCACGCCCTAGCTGCATGGCGGACCTCGTCCTCATAGTTTTGAGGTGGGTGTAGTTGATTTGGAGAGGAAAGGGAGGTTACGTATGGTTTCATCAATCTTGTTTTCAGGAAGAAAAAAATGTTTATTTTCTGAGAAGGCATTGATGATTGACCTGAAAATGTTGATTTGGTGAACACTACAGATAATGACTTGATTCTTACACGTAGAAAATGAGCTGGAGTCACCAGCCCTACCACAGTGTTTGCTTTTGGTTTCATTCAAGTGCAGGGTTAAATGGTTTGATCCATCAGCCGGTGTATGTAGGAGGCCAGATGCCTGTGGGGGGAAATTATTAGCCACGAAATGCTACAAGCAGCTGCAAAATAAAAATTAATGCTTAATTAGAAGTCTGCACAGCGTGACTCTGGTAACTGCATTGCTTGCTGAGTTAGTGTTCACGCATACTTCCTTCCTGTGCAGGTTAGACTGTCACTGCTGCGTGTTTGCCAAGGTTGCCGAGCCGTCATTGCCAATTATAAATTGAAAGTTTCATTATAGCCAAGTAATCTCAAAGGCCAAATTATAAATGTCTTTTCACATTTTTTTGCAGCAAAAAATATTTAAATTGGGATACAGGTGCATTTTAATACATTTGTTACAACATGGGACAACACTGTCAACAGTGCTGGGGGGGTGTGAAGGCCTGACAGAGGCCATACACGGGCGGGTGGGCCAGGACCCCGGTGCAGGATGGGGTCACCCTGGCATGGTGTGCCCTTCCTGCCATGCGTGGCAGCCCTGGTGTGACAGGTCCAGCTGTGCCGCCTCATTGCAGAGGCAGCGACGGAAGGAGAGGCTGGCGGGGGAGGGAGGAGGCTTAGGCACGGCTTGTCTCTAATTACCGTACCTCTTGAGTGAAAATGCAGATTATTGGCAGAGTGAGTTGCATTTGGAAAAAATGTGTCATTTGGCCCAGGCCCTGAAGATTACCCTTCTTGCAGATCTCACTTTACATTTTAAATAAAGAGCCAGAATGCCTCCAGTGGTTGACTCTCAGGCAGCAGGAAGCCCGGCTGCTCCAGAGCTTGTTGAATAAACCTGGCAAGCTGGTCGGGTCCCCTCCCCCAAGCCCTCTCCCCTGGGGAGGGATGACTGCCCAAGTCATCCTAATAGCATCTGCTCAGGAAAATGGCCAGTTGACAAAGCTTGGCTCGCAGAAGTCCGGTGGGAAAATTACTAGCCATGGGATATTTCTGATTTGGGTCATATACAGAAACCTTTCTTATTTTATTCACAGAAATCAGATTCCAAGTGGTTGAAAAATATATTTAGCTCTGTGGTCATGTAGTTGTTATTTCGTTTGATTTCATGTTGATAAATGAGAGTAAATTCTTTGCCCGGATGAGTTGAATGAATTCTGCCAGCGCTTATATCTCATTCTGGCTTCACATTAAGTCCTTAATATGCAGCTCTGACTCATGGGCAGCCTGTTAGCGGGGCCCCGGGAAGAGCTTGGCGGCCTCCCCTCGCCCTCCTGCGTTAGTGGAATTAAACAAATCATTTAACACCCTCTGAGGAGAGCTCAAAGCTGCCCTTAGGGAGAATCTGGTCCCAGGGTGTCCATAAACCATCACGATGTCTGGAGAGCTACCCTCATTTTAATGGTTTTAATTTAAGCACCATTGAATTATTTCATTTAATCCACTTCCCCTGTGTCACGTCCCTACCCTCGCAGACCGGCAAAGCCCTGGGAGTTGCAGAGTGTGCCCTTCCCTGGATGTGCAGTACGAGTAAGACATGAGGACAGAAATGCAAACCCCTGGAAAAGGCCATTCCCACGCTTCCTCCCCTCGCGCCTTGACTGCCTCCCAGGTTCTGGGGTGGACGGGGCGTCCTTAGGACAGCTGGCATGCCGAGACTCTCGCGTATTGAACTGCGAAACGAAAGTGTGCTTAAGAACCAGTCAACTCACTTGTCGTCTTTGTTCCCCCCAGGAGGACTGGAACGAAATTGACCCCATTAAAAAGAAAGACCTTCATCACAGCAATGGAGAAGAGCGAGCGCAAAGCATGGAGACCCTCCCTCCAGGTACTGCCAGGGGCCAGGGCGCCGTCCGCTTTGCCCACTGACTGAGTGATCTGGACGTGGTGCTCACAGCAAGCGGCCCGTGGGGTAGAGAGTGGGTCTCGTGGGCCGGCTGGGGACACTGTCCCAGAGCACTGCTTCGCCGACTCCGTCAGGCGCACGAGTGGGTGTTAACATCGAAAGTTCAGTGGAAGGTCACTAAAATTTGGTGAAAGAGAAAATAGAATAAAATACAAAGTACAGGATGGCATGTATTAGTTTATGAAAAGTTTTTTAGTACACTTTATTTTTTAGCGTAGATTCAGGTTCACAGTAAAACTGGGGGAAGGTTCAGAGAGTTCCCCTGGAGCCCCTACCCACACACATGCATAGCCTCCCCCACTAGCGACACCCCCCAGACTACCCCACTGCCCGGATGCACCTCAGTCACTTACCCGTTCAGCCAGGGACATCTTGTTGTTTCCGAGTTTTGGCCATTACGAATAAAGCTGCCCTGAGCATCGTGTGCAGGTTTTGTGTGCATGTAAGTTTTCAGTGCATTTGGGTAAACACCAAGGGGCACAACTGCTGGATCCTGTGGTAAGAATATGTTGACTTTTGTAGGAAACTGCCAAGCTGCCTTCCAAAGGGGCTGTTCCGTTTTGCGTTCCCACCAGCAGTGAGTGGGAGGCCTGTTGCTCCGCATCCTCGTCTGCACTTGGTGTTGTCAGCGTCTGGATTTGGCCATTCTGATAGGTGTGTGATGGTGGTTCACTGTTTTAATTTTCAGTTCCCCGGTGACGTAGAATGTAGAACATTTTTTCCTATGCTTGCTTGCCATCTGTGTGTTTTCTTTGGTGAGGTGTTCAGCTCTTTGCCCATTTTTAATTGGATTGTTCATTTTCTTATTGTTGAGTTTCTAGAGTTCTTTATATATTTAGAATAATCACCCTTTTTCAGATAAGTGTTTTGTAAATATTTTCCCCCAGCCCGTGGTCTGTGTTCTCGTTCTCTTGACAGTTCTGTCAGTTTTTGCCTCACATATCTTGATACTGTCTTTTTAGACACAGACACATTAAGGATTGTTATGTCTTCTTGGAGAATTGACTCCTTAATCATTATTTAATGTCCTGTTTATCCCTGAAAACATTCCCTGATCTGAAGTCTGCTGTCAGAAATTAAGATAGTTATTCTCACTTTCTTTTACTTGGTTTTAGCATAGTGTATCTTTCTCCATACTTTTAATCTGTGTGTGGTTTTATATTTAAAGTGGGTTTCTTGTAGACAGCCTAGAGTTGGTCTTGTTTTTTGATCCACTCTGACAATCTCAGTAGTTTAGTTGGTATATTTATACCATTGATGTATAAAGTGATTATTGATATAGTTGGATTATTACTTACCATATTTGTTATTGTTTCCTATTTGTTGTTCCTTATTCTATGTTCATACTTTTGCCTTCTACAGTTTTTTTGCCTTTTGTAGTTTTAATTGAGCATTTTATAGGATTTCATTTTCTCTCCTTTCTTAGCATATCTATTCTGGTTTTTTTCTAACTCTTTTAGTGGTTGTCCTAGAGTTTGTAATACACATTTACAGCTAGTTCAAGTCTTCTTTCAAATAACATTATACTGCTTCACAAGTAGTGCAGATATCTGGGCTTTTTTTGAGATAGAGTCTTGCTCTGTTGCCCAGTAGGTAGAGTGCCATGGCATCAGCTTAGCTCACAGCAACCTCTAACTCCTGGGCTCAAGCGATCCTCCTGCCTCAGCCTCCCGAGTAGCTGGGACTACAGGTGTGCGCCACTACGCCTGGCTTTTTTTTTTTTTAGTTGCCCAGCCAAATTTCTTTCTAATTTTTAGTAGAGACAGAGTCTCACTCTTGCTCAGGCTGGTCTTGAACTCCTGAGCTCAACCAATCCTCCCACCTCGGCCTGCAAATATCTTATAATAACAAAATATTCCTAATTCCACCCTGCTATCCCTTACTTCATTGCTGTCATTCATTTACTTATACATAAGCATACATATAATACATATAAGGATACATAACGAAATATGTTGTTGCTATTATTATTTTAAACAACCTATTATCGGTTAGATCAGTTAAGAATAAGAAGAACAGGAGTTTCTATTTTACCTTTCACTTATTCTTTCTTCAGTGCTCAGCCTTCCTTTACGTAGATCCAAGGTTCTGACCTATACGCTTTTCCTTCTCTCTGAAGAGCTGCTTTTAACATTTCTTGCAAGGCAGGTCTACTGGCAACAAATGCCCTCAATTTTTGTTTGTCCAAGAAAGTCTTTATTTGTCCTTCACTTTTGAAGATCAGTTTTGCAGAGTACAGAATTCCAGGTGGTGGTTTTCTTCTCTCAACACTTTAAATATTTAACTTTACTCTCTTCTTGCCTACCTGGTTTCTGTGGAGAAGTTGGATGTAATTCTTACTTTTGCTCCTCTGTAGGTAAAATGTTTTTTTCCTCTGGCTTCTTTCAAGACTTTATCTTTGGTTTCCTGTAGTTTGAATATGAGACGTTTGAAGTGTAGTTTTGGGGGCATTTATACAGCATGGTGTTCTCTGTGCTTCCTAAATGTGTGGTTGGGTTTCTGACATTAATTTGGGGGCAATTCTTAGTCATTGATTCCAATATTTCTTCTATTCCTTTCTCTCTCTCTTCTCCTTTTGGTATTCCCATAATGCGTAAGTTATACCTTTGTAATTGACCCACATTTCTTGGATATTCTGTTTCATTTTTTAAGACTTTTTTCTCTTTGCATTTCAGTTTCTATTGTCATATGCTCAAGCTCAGAGCTTCTTTATTCAGCCACGTCCTGTCTCCTAATGAGCCCATCAAAGGCATTCTTCATTCTATGCAGTGTTTTTGATCTCTAGCATTCTTTTTGGTTCTTTCTTAGTATTTCCATTTCTCTGCTTACATTATCTCTCAGTTCTTGCATATTGTCTTCTTTTTCCCATTAGATCCCTTAGCATATTAATCAGAATTGTTTTGGATTCCTGATCTGCTAATGCCAACATTTCTGCCATATCTGCGTCTGGTTCTGATACTTGCTTCGTGTCATCAAACTGTGTTTTTGCCTTTTAGTATGCCTTGTAATTGCATGTTGAAAGGTGGGCATGATGCAGTGGTTTGTAGGGGCAGGGGAAGCTTTCTATAGTCCTGTGATTAGGTCCCATTCTTTCAGCGAGCTGTGTCCCTGGGCTGTGACCTTCACAGAGCTTCTCTGCTCCTCTGTGAGACTGGAAAGCTGGAGAGGGCTGGAGCTGAGTACTTCCCTTCCCTCAGGTAGAATAGACTCTCATAAAACCCCAGCAGTTGAGTCTCAAGTGAAATTGTTTCTCCTGAGGGCTGGCCTTGTGAATGAGACCAGAATGCTCTGGCTTATTTCAAAATGGTTATTTTTTCCCCTCCTCCTGCCAGAAGCATGAGGGGTATTTGTCCAGTATTCACTGTGATGACCTGGTAGAGCTCCTAGAGGTAAAACCCACAAAAATGTGGGAACCCCCAACGCCTGTGTCACCCTGGAATTTTTATCTCTTAGGTTTGCCCATACCTAAGAGAGAAAACTCTCCAGTAATTTTCAGTTACAGTTTAGGTTTTCCTACTCCTGCAGTGGATCCAGAGGTTTCTGTTATACTCTGAGTTTCTGCTCCAGTAAATTGTGATTCTCTGATTCACTCGTCTGTCCAGTTTGGGGGTCACCAGCTGTGGTGCTTCCCTGATGGACCTAAGACCCATCTCTAAGCAGAGTTGGTGATTTCTCATTTTGTTCAGCTCTTTTACTTTTGCTAGGACCCAGTGACGATGTCCAAGCTCTTTACATGCCGACCAGTAACCACAAGTCTATTGGTGAAATGTTTGCCTTGGTGCTGAGAACGTGTTTGCACATCCATGATCCTTACTATGGTTGGACAAGCGTCGCCCCAGGGAATACAAGCCCTTGGTCGGTGCCCTCCCCGTTCACTGTCCCAGCTGCACGAGATGTAGGTGTGTCACCTTCTCCTCCAGGGACTCTGAGTGTGTGTCTGTGTGCAGAGGAAGTAGCCTTAGGTCTGCCTCCCTGTCGTCTTTCCGACTGCTGGATGAGTCATGCAGCCATGAGCCACGGATCTCTCATATGTGAAACAAGCATTACCCAGGCAGTGGGGAGTATCTGAATGGACTACTTAGCTAATAAACATTTCTTTATTACAATAATGGGAAGCTAGAATATACTTCTATTGTGTGGATTAATGCGAGACTTAAACATTTCTTTATTACAATAATGGGAAGCTAGGATATACTTCTATTGTGTGGATTAATGCAAGACTTCCCATGGATTGTCTTCTGTTAAAAAAAAAAAAGAAAAGCAAGTGTTCTAGTGGATTTTAATGTTATTATAGAGAAGGAGGGAGAAGCCATCTTCAGGGCACATACTAGATGGGACCGTTAAGAGTCATACTTTATTTAAAATCATCTCAGTGTGTGCATTGACTCTGGCTTTCATATCCTTAACTGTTGCATACAGTTGATTTTCTTATCTTCAAAGAGATAGGAATGCACTGATTTGCCTCTCTTTTGAGTTATTATTAATAATTTTTGATGAATGCACTATGTCCTTTTATTTTGCCAAAGGGCTCTGTCTTCTTTTTTTTGTTGAAATCATTTTTCTTACTAAAGCAGCATACACATGGTTTTTTCTCTAGAAATTATTTTGTTGTGGTTAAAAAATATATTTTCTCCAAGCATGAAGGACATAGCTAGAATTTTATGGTCTGCAAGAAACCACTGGCCATAGCAGTTTCCAGGGTGTAGGCTGGTTGCTCAGGAAGCTCAGTGGCTTCCTGTGTTCTGTGTGTTGGCTATCTAGCAGTGTAGACAGATAGATGGGTGGGAGGACGAGACGCTAAGCTGAATTTTTTTATGGCCACAAAACCCAGTGACAGATGAAGGAGCCAGATCTAAGAGAGCAGTGATGTTCCAAGACAACCGCTTCCAACTCTGTGACCACACACCCGATGAACAAATGTTTTTTTAGATCACCCCGCCATATGTATTACAATACTCACTTGTATCATTAATACCTATTGCCATAGGACTATACTGATACGTTCTGAAGTGTATTTAAAATAAGCTTTGTAAAGGACAAGGACAATACTTGACAATGTCTACTGTTCCCTTTGTGTGCCCCAGAAGATGATGAAGTGCACCCCGCTTTGGAGACTACTGCTTTTGGGGCTGCTGTGATCACAAAAGCCTAGATTATTGTTTATTTCTTGTCCCAGTTCACCCTACTTTGGGGTACAATCTAGAATTCGGATAAAGTACACCTCCCAGGTGACAGTCCCAACTGGGAGAATCTTGGATTGGGGACAGGATGATGGCCTGGAAGCCAGGGGTCAGCGTTTGGGGACAGGATGAGGGCCAGAGAGCTCTAGGCTCAGCCCAACCACCAGTTCTGTGGCCTTAAAAAAGTCCATGAGTATTTGGGTTTCATTTTCCTTATCTAAAAAATGGGGATACTGTCTAAGATTCTTTAATTCTGTTAACTGTTTTCCTATTTCCCTTTCGTTTCTATTCCCAGATTAGGATCACTAGTTCTATTATTTTTTAGATGCTGTAAAAATATATCTTTATGGTCCTCCCACCCCCACAGCTCACATACCAAATTTCAGGTCTACTGTGGAAGGACTTTTGCCCTTAAATTCCACGACGCTTGCTTTTCCTTCAGCATCATGCTGAATACTTGGAACCACAAAATTTCTTTCTTCAATGCGGTTTTCAAAATGTTGTCTTCAAATAGAGTATTTATTGGTCCATTTTTTGTGTTTTGGAAATCTGTCTGATAGAGATGCATCTCGTGTTATTTTTCCCCCCTTGGTGCAGAAAAACCTCTTTGAATTGAAGAATAAGTTTCTCCCTGGAATTGTCCCACTTGCATCCTGTCGTCCCTGAATTTGTCCAGCCAGCTGGCAGGACAGCTGCTGGTGCAGAATGACCTACCTGTAAGCGGGCAGAGCCCAGCCGGTGGCCGGGGGTGGATGTCTGTCCCTTAGGACAGGTTTAGATGAGGTGCTTGTTAGAGACTGTCACCCTTCAGTCAGCAGGGTCTTTTAGAACAGGTTTTCTTTTTGCCTTTATGAAACCTTAGCGTCATTCTTGTACTCATTAGTGACATCGTGTAAAGGGGTGAGGCCTAGTAGTGTTTGTGGGAAAAACTCAAACTCTGTAAAGTAATTAAAGAGGTTTATTCTGAGCTGAATATGTGGACAGGCCCAGAGCAGGTGGCCTCGAGGCCCTGAGAAAACGTGCCCATGGTAGCTGGGTTACGGTTGCATCTCATGCATTCACAGCAACAGAAATGACGTGTCAAGCCCCCGAGTCACCATGTGTGGGACGGACACTGGTTTGGCCGGCAGAGGCGGGACATGGCAAAGTAGGGGGGGGGAGGGGGCGAGGGCTTGCAGGTTATAGGTGGGTTTAAATTTTTTTTTTTTTTTTTGAGACAGAGTCTTGCTCTGTTGCCCAGCTAGAGTGAGTGCCGTGGCATCAGCCTCGCTCACAGCAACCTCAAACTCCTGGGCTCAAGCTATCCTCCTGCCTCAGCCTCCCAAGTAGCTGGGACTATAGGCATGCACCACCATGCCCAGCTAATTTTTTCTATATATATTTTTAGTTGTCCATATAATTTCTTTCTATTTTTAGTAGAGACGGGGTCTCACTCTTGCTCAAGCTGGTCTTGAACTCCTGACCTCGAGTGATCCACCTGCCTCGGCCTCCCAGAGTGCTAGGACTATAGGCGTGAGTCACCGCGCCCAACCTAAATATTCTTTGATTTGTAATTGGTTAAAGAAATGAAGCCTTCCTTGTTGAAAGGCTTGAAATGTTTTCACTTGACCATGTTCGTTAATCAGAGACAAGCCACCAGACGTTTATCGAAACTCAAGTGATCTCTTGAGTAAATTGGTGGCCTACAGGTGTGGTTTAGCTTTGTCCTGCACAGCCTTAGGCCTGTTGATGAATTACAAGGACAGCTCCTACAAGGGGGGGAGGGGCATGATGAGGCAGGTCTGACCCCCCTTCCCATGGCCAGCAGCTCAGCTTTAGGGTATTTCTGGGGTCCCCTTGGCCAAGAAGGGTCTATTCAGTCAGCCAGGGGGCTTAGGATTTTATTCCAGTTCATAGGAGAGACGTGGATTCTCCGAGCGGGCGCTTTCCTGGACTGTCTTCATCACACCCTCCCCCCCCCCACACGCTGCGACCTCTGTCACCCCAGACAGTTGCTTTCTCAAAACGGAAATTGCTGATGTTTACGAAAAAATGCATGAAATGGGAATGGCAAAATGTGTAAAAGAACCTAAATCCAGAGTGTGAATCGCCAGTGATGCTAACGGAGACGTTTTAGCTTTTCTGCTTCCCGCCCGCCGGAAGAAAGACAAGGTGAAGCACTTGTGTTATTTATGCAGCGTCGCAGCCACATGGAGAGAAATGTCCCCTGACCTTTTCTCCTCTTCTAGGTGATTTAATGGATTCCGGCATTGTGCCTTTGTAAAAAATTGTGGTAAAATACACATAAAAGTTACCATTTTAACCATTTTTAAGCATACAGTTTGGTGACATTAAGTGTGTGCCCAGTGTTGTACGACTGTCATCGCCGTCCCTCTTTAGGACTCGTTTCATCTGGCCAGATTGAAGTTGTACCCATGAAACACCAGCTCCTCGTTCCTTCCTCCCCCAGCCCCTGCAGCCACCGTGTAACTTTCTGTCTATAAATTTGACTGTTCTGTGTCCCCCTTGTAAGTGGGATCATGCAGTGTTTGTGCTTCGTGTCCGGCCTGTGTCACGTAGCATGAAGCCCTGCAGGTTCAGCTACGATGCGGCAGGCGGCAGAATTGTCGTCCTTGTGTCTCTACGAAGCACGTGGGTCATCCAGGGCACAGCCGTGTGACATCTGTGGGGAGGCCAAGCCCGGGGGGTCACTGTGACCCCGGCCTCAGGCCCAGTGGTCCACATACCGTCATCGCAGGGAAAATAAGTGGCTTCGAGTATCCTTAGGGAAGCATCTTTTAAAAAGCAAGCAACGTGTTTTTATTGTAGAAAATTTAGGAAATTCAAGTAAACAAAAATAAGAAAATTGTATTCACACATAATTCTACCATCCAGAAATACCCACTGCTCCTTTTCCATCCTGTGTTCCTCCAGACTCGCTCTGGGCATGTGCCCGGGTGCCCCCCCATCGCTGAGCCGGGAGGGTCTCCCTTGCGTCCCCCAGGCCTCGGCTGCCACGGTTTCTCAGTGGCAGCTCCTGGGGCATTTGACCTCCCCGTCTACATGTCTTCACTTTTATCGCACATTCAAAGTCTAGTCTTGCCATGAATTTGTACAGAAATGTCCAGGTTGTCCACAAGGTAACATTTCTGTAGCTCTTGGGGATTAGCTGAGCCGTCTCTCCACACGTGCCCCTCCCTCCCTGCAAGGCCTCCGGGCTCCAGCTCCCTGATAGAGGGGGCACCCTCCTCCTCCTCCACCTCCCCTCCCCCGCCTCCCCTCCCTCCTCCCCTTCCCCCTCCTCTTCCTCCCCCTCCTCCCCCTCCTCCTCCCCCTCCTCCTCCCCTCCCCCGCCTCCCCCCTCCTCCTTCCCCTCCTCCTCTTCCTCCTCCTCTCCCAAAACAGGGCTCTTCCTATGTGCAGTTGTCAACCAGCTGCTTACATCGAAGTTCTTAAAAATACAAACAGGCACCACAGTGCACTGTCTCTGCCCAGGTGGTACATCGTGAGCTTCCTTCACGTCCATAAGCATCTCCTAGGACAGTTTTAATGGCAACAACATGTCCATTGCCATCGACTGGTTGAACTTACTTTGCATTGCAGGACAGAGAGGGCTTCCCGCCAGTGTCCTTAGAGGTAAACCTTTATGTGTCCATAATGATTTCCTTGAAATAAATTCCTAAAAGTGACATTGCAGGGTCAATGGCAATGCTTGCGATTAAGCGTTTTTTAAAGTATTAATTGCCATTTTGTCTTCCACAGGGGCCTCTTTGCTTGCACCTAGCCAACGTTAGGAGAACAAATCTTGCGCTCGTCTTACTCCCGTTCCGACAAGTGAGAAAGCAGAGACCAAGGGCTGAGATCAGTAGCCAGAAGTGTTGATGGAGCTTTTAAAAACCAGAATTATCTTAAGCTTTGTTAGTAGCAATACCGTGTCCAAAACCAGTCGGGTCACATCCAGTGTTCTCCGTGTCGTCACCCACACTGGACATACTTCCCTCTGTTCTGGGCGCAGGGCTCTCCGAGACGCTGACGAATCAGAGGTGGTCTCGGGGGTGAGGGCCGGCAGCGGCGTCTGATGAGGGACACGTGCAGTGACTGTGGGTGTCTTCACAGAAGGGCTTCCAAGGGGACGTGGGATCGTGATGACCAAATATTTGAAAGACTGCCGTGCAAACCAGGCTGGAGACTGTTTTTCCTTTTTATGTGAAGCCCCCAGAGAGTGGCAGTTCCAGGGAGGCAGCTTCTGTTGCTGGAGAAGGAAGCTACGCCAGTTCTTCTAGCCGTCCGGGGAACGGCTCCCTTTTGGGACAACAGGCTCCCGTGACCCGCGCCTCTTAGGCCGTGGCGGGACGTGTTCTCAAAGACGGAGGCTGAGTCACGGCAGCGATGGGGACAGGGCTGGCACCACCACCTGGAAAGGTGCGGGCAGGTGGGAGCCGCGCAGGGGTGCGGCCTGCTTTCTAGTGCTTCACTGTAGTGCTACCTCGTGAAGGTGCGTCGTCGGGCACAGTGGAAGGAACGTAGATTTGGCACAAGAAAGACCCAAGTTTGAGTTGTGGTTCCATCATTTTATGGCAGCAACACACTGGGTAAGTTTGACTTTCAAGCCTTAGTTTCCCAGGAACTAAGGTGTCAGGTGGAACCGCACATCACAGTGTCCTTTGGGGGGCTGTGGGGTGGCCTGGGCCAGGCGTCACACGAGGGGGCTGACCAGGTCGCCAGTGGTTAGCAGATGATCTCTCCTTCTCTCCCTCCATGTGTCGGCTTTGATTCTGGGCAGTAGATTCCCTTTGATAATTTTACCACCATTTAGGATGAAGAAGGAGATTGGCTGAGACCATGCACAGCAGGGTAAATTTGTTATGGTTAGACCCTGTGACACACAGAGGAAGAATGAAGAATTTTTATTTAAAATTTAGAGAAGAGATATATGAAGATTCACATGCAAAGATGTACTTTATCATTTGAGACTGTTTCATGGTATTTTTAAGTCATTTTGATAGCACAGATAATTTTAAATAAGCAAAGAGCATGTCTCCTATAACATCTGATATTTTCTTAGACTTTCTTTTAAATCGCTTTTCATCACTTTTTTGAATTTCCTGTCTTTTCTCCATCCTTGATAATGAATATGTAGGATTCCTTATTTCAGGAGCCCGTTCCTCACAGGTGAACCAAATTTCCTGTCACTCCAGATCTCCAGTGACGGTGGGGTATAATTTAGGAGCCTTTGGAATTGAAATGGGTGTGTTTGTTTGTAACCCTGGCCCTGCCCTGGTCTTCTCTTTCGCGGGGCAGCAGTATGAATTACGACTTTCTAGAGGAAGAATATTAGCAATTTTTTTCTTTAAAGTGCAGTAAGATTATATTCACTTTGAGATCAGCCAAGAGGTTAAAATACATCCGAGAGCTCCGTCCTTCGGTTTCGAATGTGTTCTGCGTCCCGTCCTCGGCTGCCGCCTCACCTGGGGCAGCCGTGCGTCCGTGGGCACCGTCCTTCCCTGGCGGGGTCTGCGTGGAGACCTGTGGTGCCCGGCGAGACCCTTGCAGGACCCAGGAGTCCCCGCAGCCTGAGTCCCTGAGACTGTGTCCTGTGCAGGGGGACCCGCACCCGGGACACTGGCCCTTCCGTTGTCCACCTGTGGGTGGCAGGTGACACGTGTCCGGCGGTTCTGATCTGTGACTGAAGGACCGTCACCCCGGGAGTTCTCTACTCTGTCGGCCACAGTTCCGCCTGCACCTCTGAGCCCTTGGGTGTCCGTGTGCGTCTGGGCATTGCTCCTCCGAAAGATCAGTTTCACCGATTTGGATCGTTTTTTTCAACCGTGAGGGTTAGCAAAAACAAAAATTTTGAGAAAGAAATGACATTATTTGGAAAGGTAACATTATTTTAAATTAGAATTTATTTGAACAAGTCATGCAAATGCAAGCAGTCTCCCGATTATAGGAGCATCTTTGCTGAAAGTTCATTTGAGGGTCGGTTGTTAGGCGCCTGGAGCGAGTTTCCCGTGGACGTGGAGTCCCGCGTGGGTCTGAGACCCCACAGGGGGCGGGCGTGCCTTGTCTCTGGCTGCGTCAGCCCCCGAGTGTTGGCCCAGAGCTGATGCCAGCGGCGCCCGGAGCAGCCCTGGCCCCATGCGCGGGACGACAGCCCACGTGTGTTTGTGGCCGTCAGCCACCGTCTGTTCCGGGGGTGCTGTGCTGCTCTCCGACTGGGTAAGATGAGGGGAAAAGTCCGGAAACTGAGCTAGGAGGAAACAGATTCTGAAAAGGTGGATATGACTCCAGGCCCGGTGGGTGGATTAGGGGAGGAAGGAGAAACTCTGGATCCGAGGAGCCTCGTGCGGTGGGACAGCACCAGCGGGGAGGCTCGCCAAGGAAGCCAAAGACGGGACAAGGAGGAAGACCTTGCCGGGCCTGGGGGCTGTATAGCTCAGGGGACAGCGGGCGGGCAGCGGCTGGGACAGGACAGTGGGCAGAACGTGTCGTGCAGAAGGGACCTGGAGACAGAAGCTGGGGACGTTGTCACGCAGCACCCACCTAGGACCCCTTCCCCGCGGGGTCCTGAGCGGGGCTTTGTGCAGGGTCTGGTCTGGCTCTCCGGGCCCCGGCCCGTCTCTCCCGGAGCCGGAAGTCACCCGGGGCCTGGACACTACTTCCGTGGCTACAGTGGGAAAGGGCCGTGTCCTTTTCTTAACTGGCCCATGCTGGGAGGCCGCGGGGCCGTTGGTCTGAGGGTGCTGGGCACGCACCACGCTGGCTCCTCTTGCTTAGCCCTGCCCTCCCCGGACTCGTGTCTGCTCAGCATCAGGGACCAGACCCAGCGCTGAGGTGGACAGGACGCGGGGACCAAACGCACCGTGGGCCGCAGGTCTCGGAGCAGCGTCAGAACGAGCCGTGGTGGCAGCCAGGTGTTTGCAGGAGGTTTGTGTTTGTTGCTGAAATGCGCTGCCCGCAGGTTCCGGCCAGGCCCTGCCGCCTCGGGCAGCAGCCAGTCCGGTGCGTTGCAAAGTCAGCACCAGCCGTGACCTGAGCCCACGCCTGCGACACTGGACGGGAGGAGAGAACAGAGGGGCCGCCCAGCCGTGGTGCCGGGGAACGGGGCCTGTCCATTCCTCCTGTGTCTCCGTCCTCTCTGTCCAGACATTGATCTCCAAGCTGAAAAGCGGACGACAGACGTGGCTGGAAGGATATTGAGGCCTGAGTCGGGTAGAGAGATACTGAGGACTTGTTTAAAACGGTTTTCAGTGACTGTGTCTCCAAGTCCAGACCACTGTCCAGAAAGGAGGGCACAACGAGGACCCAGGATGTGGCTGTAGCTTCTGGGGAGTGACCTGGGAGTAATTGAGGTGCCAGCAGGGCAGGGACAAGCACCATTGTCCCCGAGTTTGTTCCTGTGTTCAACAGCCGGGGGACACGTGTGGACTTGAGCTCCAGCCTCGGCAGGATTTTGAGTTACTGGAGCAGAGTGAGCGTCTAGAGCCTCTGGCGAGAGGTTTGTAGAAAAGCTGCTGTCAGGACAGAGAGTGCCCTGGAGAGAGGCTGCGGCTGCGGACAGCAGGCAGGGGTCCTCGCGGGGTGGCCAGGTTGGGAGGCAGTGCTGCCAGCTGGAGGAGCGACTGCATCACAGTGCCACACACGGCCAGGGCCCTGGTGCGCGGGCGGAGACCCGGTGGTAACGGTTCACAGGTGAACCTTCGAGGGTTGCAGGGCAGGATCACAAACAGTGATTAGGTCTCAGCCGTGTTCACAGAGGCACAACAAGCTTTGTGAGAGATGTGGCACCCCAGGCAGGGCTCCGCGCGGAGGAGGTGGGCGGGGCAGGGGTGGCTCAGCTGGCCACACGCGTAGGACATGAGCGAAGACCCAGACGCGGGTGCGGGGTTTGCAGGGGCTGGGCTGGCTTGGAGAAGAAACGGTGCGTGTCGGGGGTCAGGGGACACGGAGTGTCGCCTGCTGCAGACTTTCTGTGCTCTCTGGAAGGTGGAGAATAAGGTCCAAGTCCTTGAGCCAGGGCGAGGGGACTCGGGGCTGCTGGAGACAGCGCACTCTGGCCTCCTGCCGCCACCCCTCTGCACGAGTCTGTCTGTCTCCAGATGTCTTCTGATACGTGCCGCACGTCTGGCAGGCTCTGCTCGCGATTGGGGACCCAGCCCAAGCCCCTTCTGTGGACTTGCTCTGCACCACCGGCCCTGGGGACCCTGCCTTCGACCACGGAGTCATCCGTGTCCTCGTCAGTAGTGGGTGGGCTTTCCAGCGAGGCGTTTGCTGTTCGAGAGGGCCGCCGCGCTCCATCCGTTCTGTGCGCTTTCTGGGGGTTGGCATTTTCACCACACTGTGCCCTTCTGGCCAAACCAGGGGAAATGGAGAGTGGCAGGGTTTTTTCCTCCAAATTTAAGACCTTTCTGACAGAGACTTCACCCAAAATAGAACGGCTGTCTCATGAAGTCATGCGTACGTTCCTCGGGACTGCAAGTGTGAGCAGGAACAAAATGCCAAGACGTCCCCTACATATTCTTCCCACCCTAGGGTTGCGGGAGGGGTCTGGGTCTCAGCGGGCGAGGAGAGGGTAGAATTCCACCCTGGGATGCAGGATGTTCCCTTCTCACCCCGTCCGCACACCCGGGCGTCAGCAGGCAGGCCCCTCTTCCCCTGCCCCGTCCGTCTGAGCAGGACTAGGGCCGCCTCTGTGTGGACGCCCCTGGAGGCTTCGTGGCCCCCGCCAGCCTCTGGGTGGGGTGGGGGGCAGGGGAAGGGGCCAAGGCAAGTGCCCGAGGCATGTGGGGGGAGCCGCTTC